>NC_071669.1:44346250-44650000 GCF_028554725.1 Zeugodacus cucurbitae
ATATTTTTCGTTAGTGAGTTAACGCATTTTAAGTAATTTTCAACCTAATCTTTGTATGGGAGGTGGGCATGGTTATTATCCGATTATATCAATTTTAATGGTGTGTGATGGGGTACGTAAGGGAAACGACTGCAGAAAGTTTGGTTTATATAGCTTTGTCTGTTTGAGGGATGTTCTCAAAAATCTTATTTAAGGGCGTGGTCATGTCCAAAATATTAAAAAAAATTTGATTCAGATATGCCCTTTCTTATTGGGATGCTTTATACTAAATTTTACTTTTATAGCTTTATTTACTATTCACTTTATAGATTTTCGGTTTTCTATTCCTCCAATTTGACCACTAAATACTAATAAACCTCTGCAAAGTTATTATTTGAAGCGACTCAAATAGAGGAAATCTATAACACTTTATTTTGGAAAGGAGGTGATCCATAGCATTGGGATGATGGAAATTTCTTATGCAAGTTAAAACTAACTACAGTACTTACCTACAATTCTACATACAATATTATAGAATTATGTTTAACCTCAAAATTATATTCAAAATTGCATATCCCATTTTATATTAATGTAACACTAGACACTACAATATATGTCAGCTGATATAACATACAGTAAATACTACGGTCCTATAAATCATTAAATTTGTACATATTGAAAATACACTGCTATGCAATAGAAGTACATTGCAATTTCACTAATGCACTTGGCATTCCAATTTATCGTAAAAATTCGTTTGAAATCGAGGTATTTGTGGTGGCAAATGGGTGTTTGTTGTTGGTAACTACAACTATGAGTATGTACTATTCGGTTACTACATAGCATTTCTAAATGTTAGTATTGTTGTTCAAAGAAGTGGTAAAATGTTGGCAAATAGTTATTGGTATAGCTACCGTCCAAAATAATATAAAAAGTCAGAATTTAACAGTTTAGTTTAGAATGAAAAAGCTATTTGAAAGAATGTAAAGTGATGGATGTCAAATTATTAGCTCATTTTCATGTGATGTGTACATATATACCTCATATACCTCACAAACTTTCCCCAGCAAACATTATTATATAGACCCAACTACAAATAGTATACAAATTGTCTGCTCTTTTAAGCACTTGGAACAAATCTGTGATATTCTACTGAGATGGCTTTTTAATGGTCACAAAATTTTCGACAGGTACTATTTTTCGTTACACCACAAATTTTAATGCTTCTTGAAATCAATATTAAAGTAGTCACCGTTTAAATATTCTAAACCTTTATAATATTGCCCTTATACTATTCCATGCTATTCGGCACCCAAAGCAATAATATCGGTCCAAACCTTTCACTGACAATATTTTAGACAATTTATTATTATTAAATGCGGTAGTATTTAATGCTCGGTCCACTCGAATATCCGTATATTATTTACTCAACTGGGTGAGTGAGAACTACTCTAAGTGTGGCGGCATTCTAAAATATATTTTTCATGGTACATATATGTTTCTTGTGTATATGCCAAGTACTAACGACAGGAAAGCAACTACAAAACGACTCTAAATGGCGAAAGAGCATATGAAAGCAAAAAAAGTATCACTGGAAGTGGATTATTTTGTTGTATTATGATGACAGAGAGATTCACATATATTCATAAGCATAAGAGCACTGCCACAGAATAGATGGAAAAAATGAACGAAGCGAAGCAAAATAAAATGAAAAATGCGAACAAGCCAAGTATGAAGGACACTGAGCAGTCGGTGAGAAGCAATGATGTGTAAATTATTTAATGGCATTTTCCGGTCGATATTCAAATGACTTTACACACACACACAAGGGAAAATATGTCGCAGTGTGTATATGCAGGGAATTTGAGTACTCACTGTGTTGTGAGGTTGCGAGTTCTGCGCCTTTTTATATTTCTTTCGTATCTCTATGCATTACGATTATTGTTATTACTATTACTATTACTATTGTTATTGTTATTACTCGCAGAGGCACAAATTACAAATTTGCGGTCAAGTGTTATCCCTAAGAGGCAACAATAAAGTGCAATGGACTGTAAGGCAGAGTCGGGTCTTAAATATTTCGACCACCTGCGAGAGCATGAAGTCACTATTCATTGAAGTGATGCGTAATTAAGTGCTTTTAAGTAAATATATGAATATGTTTAGTTATGAGTGATATTATCGGACACTGTTGAAGAGAATTCAAAGAAAATTTTATTAAGATAACATACAAATTTACCCATAAATTCGGCATAAAGTTTAATAGAATAACGAAAATCGTCATATATAGATATGAGGGCTGAGGGAACTCCTGAACCAATTTCATTCATTTTCACCAGCAAGGTACACTATATCCAAGACTATACGCTCATTTAATTTTGCTAAGGTATCTCTCATATTAACCAATACATAGGAATACATCGGAATAAAACCCACAGTATTTTTGAAAAACTTATAATTAGGTATGTCGGAGCTAGGAGATGTTATGACCGGATTATAATAATTTTTTTAACAGAAAACTATTAGAAGAAAACAATTTCCTCTGAATTACATTAAATTATCTGAGCGATTTACCCATATTTTCGGTTAAAACTTACCCTTAGGCGCTGAGCTCAACTGTTCGATACCTGGGACCTTGAAAAGTTATAGTCCGTTTTCGACAATTTTTTCACAAATGAAGCCAAAGATGATATGCACTAAATGTATGTAAAGTTTTATTCCGCTATCATCATTTGTTCCTTATGTATATATTATAAAGTGAAGAAATAAGATGAAATGCAAAATTGAGTTATAAGGAATATAGTCGTGGTTGTGAACCGATTTCGCCCGATTTTTGTCCGTATTATCAGGGTATCAAGAAAATATTATATACCGAATTTCATTGAAATCTTTCGAGTAGTTCCTGAGATATGATTTTTGACCCATAAGTGGGCGATGCCACGCCCATTCTCCATTTTGTAAAAACATCTGAGTGCAGCTTTCATCTGCCATTTCTTCTGTAAAATTTAGTGTTTCTGACGTTTTTCGTTGGTGAGTTAACCCACTTTTAGTAATTTTCAATCTAACCATTGTATGGGAGGTGGGCGTGGTTATTATCCGATTATAACTATTTTCATGGTGTGTGGTGGGGTACGTAAGGGAATCGACTGCAGTTTGGTTTATATTGCTTCATTGGTTTGCGAGATATATACAAATAACCGATTTGGAAAATCCAAAGAAATTGCAACTAAATATGACCCCTCCCAGTGTGATCCTTTATTCCAAATTTTATTTTCATAACTTTATTTATGGCTTAGTTATGACACTTTATAGTTTTTTGGTTTTAGCCATTTTGTGGGCGTGGCAATGGTCTGATTTTGCCCATCTTCGAAAGCAACCTCCTCAGGGTGCCAAGGAATACGTGTTCCAAGTTTCAATATATCTCAATTTTTACTCAAGTTATCCGCTGCACGGACAGACGGACAGACAGACATCTCGTCTCGTCATCCTGATTATTGTGATATATTTAACCCTATATCTAACTCGTTTAGTTTTGAGTGTTACAAACAACCGTTATGTAAACAATACTATAATATTCTCTTAGCAACTTTTGTTGCGAGAGTATAAAAATAATACATAAATTGTACTTTTATATTCCCCTTCTTCAAGGCACACACAATTCTTATACTTATGTTGTTGCAGATCAAAGCTATTTAAGTCAATAATTCAACAACACAATAAGCGCACAGATGCATCACCAGGGCGTATCCTTACACATGCTACGCATCAGTGAAACTTCCTAAACAAATATGTGACTTAGAGAGAGCACTTTGAAATACTCTGTGTTTTATTTCTTCTTCAGTTTTCGTTTAGCAGCCTGATACTCGTAGTATCATAAGCACCACCAGCATTTGCATTATGCCGTTGTATTGGTGCCAACTACTCTGAGCTCGTTAACCTTGACGCAAAAATGCACTTGACATCTGGCAAATGCAACAAGCAAATTTCCAAAGCAAACAAACACACAAACAAGAGCAAGTGACACATGTGCTGCAAGCTTTCATTGCGCTCACACACATAACACCCATGCATACAACTCACATCGCATTTGCTTATGAAAATATTCCGTTAAATATGCAAATACGAACGAGCAAAAATGCTCGACGTGAAGCGTCGAAAGTCATTTTGTTTGGAATTTTGTACTCCAACATTCTCGCTTTGCCATTTGCAGTGAAATACGCGCTTCTGTGCGTGTGTGTGTTTGTGTGTGCACGTGTGTGATTGGCCATAAGTGGCTTAAGTTGATTAAAACAGCAAAGTAGTTTGCAAATTTACCGTTCACTTACAGCGCTAAAATATTGTGTGGTGACATGTTAAGTGAATGTCACAAACATTGAGTGATTTTTTTCTAGTATTTTTTCAGGAGCTCGAAATATTTTAATTGTTTCAATTATAAAATTTAATAAAAATTACTTTTTTTCCTAAGGCTCCTTAGCGCTACAATTCAATCTTCCTGAAATTATTTGGAAGCAAAACCCTTAGCAGTTACTAAGCTTATCCCTTTCAGCTATTCTGTTGCGACATCGTAGCTCTCTCTTTAAATTGGAGCAAAGGTACATTATATAATTTAGGAGATTAGGTTTGTAAATCTTTCCAAACATCAAACGGATTTTCTACTAGCAAACTATTGCAAATGTATATGGATATCTCGTCTAACATATGCAATAAATATCCAATTTAGTTGGACTAAGTTATGATGACCAGTCCAAATACTAAAGAGTTTTCAGCTTTGTCAAAACTATCTGAAGAGTCCAAGCCCATGCCTTCTGCATCTGCAATAGCATTAACCCCATAAATCTTTTCAGCACATGAATTCAAGGGGTCGGTATATCTTGTATTAGATTTTTTCATTGTTGGTCTCTGACCGCAGTTCATCACGTCAATACTTTGTTTGAACCATTTAACAACGGCTTTAATCTGTACTATACTACTATTATAAAGAGTAATGATTTGTATTTATGTTTGTAATGAATAAACTCAAAAACTACTGTGCCGATTTCAAAAATTCTTTTACCATTGGAATCTCACCTCGAGTAACATAGGCTATATTTATTGTAAGTGAGGGTATCAAAAAGACTCCGTGATGGAGAATCTTAATCTGAAACTGAATATCGTCTTGCAAGTCATTCTTTTCGCATCGCAAACGCGTGCCAGAGAGTCGAGTAAAGAGCGAACGCAGCTGCTTGCTGAACAAAATTTCAAAACATCCCAAGTATGCGCTTGAGAGTCGAGTACGGAGCGTGTGCAGCGAAGAACAAAATATTACAAATATACATGCTCGCACTAAGGCGTCGAACTCTGAGTTTCCTAATCAGAGAGAAAGACAACGAACACCAACGAATTGAGGTCGTAATCAAGTTTTAGCTCATTACAAATAAAATATAATTTCATGTTCGAATTTTCCTCATTTTACTTTTTTTAAATGAACCCACGAAAGAAAAGGGAAAGTATCCATATGTTTAAGAGAGTGTGTAAAAACGTATAACTTTTGAAATGTTTGTTTAAACCCGTGCGAAGCCGGAGCGGTCTGCTAGTTTTTGATAAATTTGTATGTATTTGTGTATCGGACAATTTTTGATTCCAAGCGATTGTTATTTCAAAGTACATTCAAATTCCCATCGAGAGAAATCCAATAAAAACAAAAAAGCATCAAAATTAATTAAGCGAAGTGCATCGATGCATATCGACCATCACTAGTTCAGACCCTTTTTTTAGAGTCTCCAGAAATTGCTTAATGAATATGCTGCTTGGTTTGGACGACAATGGTTTTGGGACGTTTTTATATAACTCCACTTGCACAAACTTGTTAGAAACAGCACTTTTACCGCAGCACTTTTAATACAAGAAAAAACATTGTACGCCAATACAATTAGGAATATCGAACGTACTTAAACTTAAAGTGGTGGAACTGGCTGGTTTTTTATACCCAGTATTGTAAGCATCAAAAGCAATTTTAATCGATAAACAAAAACATTATAACTGAACTGATATAATTAATATTTATATTTAGAGTAAGTTCGGGTAATATGGAATACCTATTTTTTTTAATGAACTATGAATGTATGATTCCGAAACTTTCGAAATTCGATACACATTATCATTGAAAAATTGTTTGCAGACTTTAGTAAAGCATTCGATAGAGTAAACCACTCAATTCTTTTGCAAAAACTGAATCTTCTTGGTTTTCAACCAAGACTTCTTGAATGGGTATCCTCATATCTTACAAACAGAAAACAACAAGTTTTATTTAATAATACATTATCCGATTCAATTAGTGTCACTTCAGGGGTTCCACAGGGTAGTCATCTCGGCCCGATTCTGTTCTTGTTGTTCATCAATGATATACCTTCAGTAATTAAGTTTTCAGAAATTTTATTATATGCGGATGATGTAAAACTTTTTAAATCATATACTTCTCATAACGAAAGGACTGAGTTGCAATCGGATTTAAATAATTTAGTTACTTGGTGTCACAAAAATTATATGCCACTGAATCTTAAAAAATGTAAAACGATGTGCTTTTCCCGTAGAACTGTTGATCTTTCCCCCTATGTAATAAATAACTTCAGTTTAGAGCAAGTTTTTAGCTTTGTTGATTTAGGAGTTAATATGGACCCTAAACTAAATTTTAATTCTCATGTAAATTCAATTGTCTTAAAAGCTAAAGGTGCTCTTAGCTTTGTTAAACGTTGGTCTAAAGAATTTAGTGATCCGTATATTACTAAAATTCTTTTTACAACATTGGTAAGACCTATATTGGAGTATGGTTCTGTGGTATGGAATCCTAGCTATCAATCCCATTCTGATAAGCTTGAGTCCGTTCAAAAACAATTTTTACTTTTTGCTTTAGGCCACTTACATTGGGATTCAAGATTGAATCTTCCCCCGTATACTAGTCGTTTAAAACTTATAAATCTTCCCACACTCACTAGTCGCAGAGAAATGCTAGGTATAATTTTTCTAGTAAAACTTCTGAATGGTTTAGTTTGTAGTTCATTTCTTTTGTCTGATATTAAGTTTAATGTCCCATTGCGTTCATCCAGGCAGTTTAGACCATTATTTCTAAAATCTTCTAGAACAAATTTTGAGTTAAATGAACCATTCTGCCGAATATGTCATGATTTTAATTCGCATTCCAGCACATTTGATCCATCTGACTCAATATTTAGCATCAAAAAAACTATTTTGTCTTCTCTTAATAAATAATATTCAGAAATTTTTAACTTTTTGTTTTTATAAATTTTTAAATCTCAGCTGTTGAAATGTTTCTTTCTGTAGCTGAGCAGTTTGAGAACCGGACGCTTAAAAATCTCTTGCCTTTCTAGACTCGGCAAATTCCGCTCGTATGCGGACTGCGCCCCACTCGTCGGTTGGGCGGGAGGAGGGTAATCGTTTGGGTTAATAATAAAAAATGATAAAGATTTTTTAAAGAAAAATTAAAAAAAGTCAAAAAGTTGTACTTTGAAAATTATCCGAGGAATGTGGTTCGTTAAATATGGTATGCCATATTACCAACACAATATCAAGGATTTAGAATTTTTTCGCGTGTGACTATAGTTTAAAAGAACCGGATCTTCTTTAGATGGTTTTGTGAAATCTAGGAAATGTTTAAACCAATTGGTGATAATTGGAATTTGTACCCATCCAGTCAGATGGCACGCCGATTTCGCTCCACCTTCATAATTATTTCTTGGGAAAATCAAATATGGAGGCACAAAAGATCCGACAACACTCATATGTATATGTTATAACCATTATAAGCAATGCGCGTTCCGCGGAAGTCATGGCGCCTATTTATCTTTTTCCTTTTTGTGCAATAATCTTTGGTTGCCGGGACTGCATGTTTCGTCATCGTTCCAAATACGAGTTATCAGCAAGTTGAAAAACGACGACACATTTTGACGTGTGAGTCCTTTTGCACGGTCGAAAGAACACATTTTGCCAGAACTTTGAATTTATTAGGAATATTGTTTTTTAAGTCAATTTGGAATGCAAGAGACCGCAAATCCAGTCTCGCCAGGCCTGAAAAGTGCGACTCTATCTTCAAAGAGTACCTTACAATGTCACTCTCTATTTCTATTTCTGCTAAAAAATGGCAGCTCCTCTGATGATTCGTTGCTTCTGGCCATACGCTGCGATATGTGGAACTTCGTATATTTTTGAGGTCAGTAGAATACCAACTTCCACATTTCTTACAGCTGCTATGACTTTTATCATATACTTCACATTCTATTGCCTTCTTTTATCATTTTTGGGCATTATTATTGTATGATGTAACTCTAAAACTAAAATATTAACCTAAATAGCATAGGACTGGTAATATGGTATACTATACAAAATTGGCCTGTCACTAGTTATTTTTTATGCAAAATCTCACTTTCTTTAAAACTATGTTTTAATTTAATTGCGTTAAGTTATTTATCAGTTAAATAACTAAGTTTCCTTTATAACCTAAAATAAAATTACTGAATGTTGTGTCCTCATAAAAACTCTACCACGAGCAATCCCGTGTTTTTAGGGATTGAAAGAAAACTTGACAACTTTCGGAAGTGTCACCAACTTTCTGTTACTCTTTCCAAATTTCACAGCTTTTGTCGTAATCGGCGTTCTCACAGAGCACCTAGTTTAGGAGAAAAGCAGATGTACCCTAAAGCCGCCTATACCATAATACCCGAAGTTACTCTACTATATCAACAAATTTACTGTTAGTATTTAAATTTAAACGACTCCATACAATATTTATGTTCGATAACAGTGACAATAATAAACTGTTAAATTTTTCAGTGATGTTCAAAAATCTGACTTTTGTTTTAAATGGATGGACTGTAATCTATAATAAACATAATAGATATCTTATTGATATTAAGTGAGCGAAATCCAGGGCAATAATTTTATTTTTAAACCTTTACTCCTATATCATCATATAAATCTAATTTCATCTAAGAAATTAGGCCACAAGTATTTATTTTATTTAGCGCAGTGACCTAAATACCAGCTTACAATGAAAAAAAAAAAACATATTTCAAACCGGGGAAATGGTGTGGCAAACAAAGCAACGTTTTATAGAAAACGAAGAACAGTGATTATTTATCTATAGTAAAGCTAAGCTACATAACGCAAATTTATGTGAGCGCAACGCAGAAAAGAAAATAATATTTCCTGCTATTCACCGTTAAACGGTTAAACCCACCCAATGACCCTCAACTTTTATTAAATTACTAATGACCCTTCATAAAAGCATCAGCAACAAATTGCATTATAAAAATGAATTGACGACCCAGCTGGCAGCATTTTTACATACCGTGAGTGAGTGGTCAAACGCCACTACCAACAACAACACTCAGACAACAACATACTTCCACATTTCCTCAGTCATACTGAGATTGTGAAAAGGGTATGTGCGAAGGAGAACGAAAAAAGGTAAAAAATTAAATATAACGAATATTGCTAACAAAAGCATAAAAGCACAAGCAGAGATTAATGAAAAATTCTATCGCGCAACAAATAACGAAAAGGTAAAGCGAATATGCTCATACATATATAAGTATATGTATAGAAGTTGCGCAAAAAATGCTTTCTCTATTGTTGTTGGGTGCAGCAGTGACGCGCCGTGCGCTGTAAATTTAATAATGCTTGCAATAACGGTGATTTTATGAGCGCGCTTAAATTTCCTGAGAGACAATGTACCATACACTCGCACTTGAAAGGACACGCATACATAGACATTCTGAGTATATATACAAACACAAAAGTTTGCAACAAAAAAATGGCGCTCGAAAGTAACTAAAAATCAGCAAAATACAATACAACATTTTGCGCAAGCAATCCAGTGGTACATATGTATGAGAACTGAGGGACCACACGGCGTATGATGAACCAAAGCCTAATGAAATTATGCGCAAATGACTCAGCAAACAATGAGTTGGCATACATTTTACTCTTGTGACCGCAAGCACTCTTTTATGGCCGCGTTCGCGTCCTCAACCTCGTCCAGGTGATTAGCGCGCTGCAATCGCAACGATAACGGTAATCTGTATGAATCAAAGGTGCTGTGTTTGTCTCCTGATTTTTTTTGGAAAAATATCATTCAGAATTCTGCTGATTGGAATGATGATGCTAAAAAAATTTAAATCATAAATGAAAATTTTATAAAATATAACCTATGTCATACTACTGTCATAATGGTGACCTCATATATAAGCTTGCGGCATCACAGTAGTATTGTGTGACCTTGCAAACCAGTTATCGACTGGCGAAGATTTATAGTATATTAAGATTTATTATGGTTTGTTTAAATTTATTTCTAATTTTGTGATTGCGAAAATAATGGAAAAATTCCATCTGGACTGGAAACCCCTCACACTACCATATCCTCTCTGAACCACTCTCTGGCCTTTATGTATTTAGGTTAGGTTAAGTTATACTGGTAGGCCAATACGACACACATAGACCATTTTGGTCCTTTGCGATACCAGATGGAGTGCCGTCACGTTGTCCACGAGGAGTAGTCATCCTTTAGGATGCATGCGCTTGACGCGAATTTTAAAAGTTTTTGTGGCTTCACTTTCGAAACCTCTTCCAGATTCTCATATTGTGAGGCCCCCAAGTAGCGAAGTCGTTGCCTTGACAATGCAGGGCAGGTGCACAGGAGATGCTTCATTGTTTCTATTGCACCTTGCTCTTGACATTTCCGGCAGTCATTTTGATCTGTAAGTTCCATTTTGTAGGCATGTGCCGCCACCAGACAGTGACCTGTGAGTATTCCCACCAAACTCCTACAGTCCCTTCTATCGAGTGTGATTTTTCTTGTCATGCCCCTGTCCAGAAAATCGTAAAGACAGTGCATGGGTTTGCCAATGTCGGGTCGCGTTTCCGCAAGATAGTTTTACACCGTTCTTGGCAATTTCGTCTACAATCTCGTTGCCTTCAATGCCTTTATGTCCTGGCACCCAGTAGAAATGAAGACACGTGTTCCTTGCAACTCTCTCCACTGCCACCCTGGTATCCAAAACACTTTTGGCCGAAACGCAAACCGAGGTTGTTGCCTTGATTGCTGCTTGACTGTCTACGTAGATATTGACTTTGGAGTAGCCGGCTGCTGTATTGACGGCTAGCTCTGCGGCTTTCCCAATAGCAAACACTCCCGCTTGAAAAATACTGCAGTGGTTCGTAAGGTTAAAATATATTACATCAATTTATATATAATATTCAATCAATTTTTATGTGAGCAACTTTTGAGACATTTCCGAGGAAGAGGTGATCGATAGTTGGCCTTTCATTTACATAGAAGATGTAGAATATTTAATTCTTCTTCTACTTCTTGGCAGCTTCTACAAGAAGCATTGTAAGGTATCCCCAATCTACTGGCATGTCTTCCAATCAGACAGTGGCCTGTTAGTACTCCTACTAAAGTTCTTTTGGTCACGTTTGCCTACTTCTTGAATAAATCAGGGATTCTTTACACCGAGACCCAGCAAAATCTATCACATATGTGTCAATTAAGTGTTTGCATGTACCCAGGCGCATATATAAACCCTCTTTACTGGAATCTAATTGTAGGGTTGTGCCTAATCTAGCTAGTTCATCTGCTTCACAGTTGATATCCCAATTCTGTGCCGAAGCCCATTGTATGTAATAGGAAGCCAACTCGAGGCATTCTTTCACTATCTTAGAGGATATCCTTAAAAACTGTAATGACTGTAGTACCGCTGGCTATCTAAAAATATAAATATATTTCGTGTTGTAAGCACCCTCTTTGTCAATGCGAGAAGTGCTCAAGTGGTGCAGTGATCTCTACTTGAGAGACACTGCAGTGATCTGGTAGTGGGAAGACGACTATGAAAAGATACCACTTAAGCCATCACTCCTCTCTAGAGAGGAATAAGACTACACTTTGGTCATGACTTCATCCTCTCTCACCGTTTCATTTAAAATGAAATGAGGATAAAATGAGATGAGGATAAAATGAGTTTGAAGCGAATGGACAACGTCAAAAGGTTTCGATATCTGAATCCTAAAATATTAAATTCTTGAGGATTGACCAACAATTTAAATCGGAAGTCTGCTGAGCATTTAATTACAACTATACCTTTCTTGTATTGATATTTCTAGAAACTGGAACTAATGTCGTTCTGAATGAAGCGGAACATCTAATTGCCGCATATATATTTTAACCATTTGAAGTAAATACATACCAATGCCATATTATTTGCTAAGTACTGTAAAGTATAGGGCTATATATGTACCTATAATATGTACACATGTTCGCTTGTGCCACTTTTCACTTTGTTCAACTTGTGATGAACAACTGACAGGAAACTCACGAACGCCAGCGACCATAACAATAGCAGCAGGAGTGCAGGAGTGACAGCGCTAACGAGAGCGGCGACGCGACGGTGATGGTGACATGCAGCAGGCAACAAACGACGCGCCACTCAGTCGTCAGTCGTCGCCGACGAGTGACAGCTAACTTCAATGCCGTTAAACAGCAAATGGAGGAAACAAAATATGGCGGAAGTGGGGAGAAGATGTTTGTATAAAGTTTTCATAAGCCTAATTGGATGCCAGTGCCATGCCTGGGCAACAACAACAGCAACCAGCTTCAACAATTCGCAGCAATCAAAATCTGCAGCTTAGCAAGTGCAAACAAAATGGGAAAATCATCAAAATGTTAATGCGAAAGCAAGCAAAGGCTCAACTAGTTTTCATATTTATGGCCCCAGCAGTAATGCCGAAGCAGCTTCAGCCCACTTTAATGCTTCCTACAAGCATAAATACCGACAAAGCATTATTAGTTGAATATTAAAATAATTTATTCGGACATTTTATGGACTTTTTACTCCCGAAAGATTAAAATATGAAAATTAAGAGCTTAGAGATTACTTAAGTACTTAAGTGCATATAATTCACAACAGTTTTGCCTGATTCAGCAGTTCTTCGAAGAAGTCGGAAAAGTCTGCGATGAAATATTTTAAACTTAAGTGCACTTAATGTCGGTACAATATATTAGGTTGGCAAATATCTCCCTTCCGCTATGTATAAAGCACTACAGAGCTCGTATATGACAATACTATATATTTTTGACATAACCTATAAAACAACGCTGGCGACAAAAAATGGATCACATGCGACAATATCAAGGGAAAATGGTCGTTGTGGATTCATCCGCTATGAGCTACTCCCATATGGGCAGACGCTTAATTCTACCGCTTACTGCGAACAACTGGACCACTTGAAGCAGGCGATCGAACAGAAGCGTTCAGAATTGCCAGGACAACGCAAGACCACTCACTTCGTTGATGAGTCCTCAGAAGCTACGGGAGCTCAGATGGCAGGTTTTATCCCATCCACCATATAGCCCGGACATAGCGCTAAGTGATTACCACCTGTTCCTGTCCATGGCGAACGCCCTTGGTGGTGTTAAGTTGAAATCAATAGAGGCTTGTGAAAAGTGGCTGTCCGAGTTCTACGCAAATAAGGAGGGAGCTCTACGAGGGGGGTATTATGAAGTTGTCGTCTAGGTGGACACATATTATCGAACGAAACGGTGTATAGTTGAGCTAATTCCGATCACTGTAACACTTTTTATAAATTTTTGATCTTATATCATCTGCCATATATGCTTGTTCGAAAATTGACAATTAAAGTAAGAAGAAACCCACATTTTAACTTTCTTGGAATCCAGTAGCCTCAATCGAAATTCGACGTCAAATATTTCGATTTCGGAGCCTAACTTCGAAAATGGAGAAAATACTGTTTAATTATAAATCAATCTATCGAAATTTTTTTTTGTCCAATACCTTAAAAAAGTCGATTTTGCTATATAGTGTTATATCTACTCAGGGGATCTCACGATGCAGAGCTTTAGGGGCGACTGTTTACACAAAAGTTCGAAGAAATTCTTTATTTTGCTAGATCGTCGGAGAAATTTTAACCGATTTTTATTGACTCACATTCAAACTTATCTGCAGTTCAGGAGCAACTAAAGCTACTTAACATACTTGATTTACAGAAAAAAAAATCGAAAAATTATAGTATTTTTAACCATTTATAAGAAAATATGTAACTGATTAATATCAAAGTTCGCTGAAATCTTCAAAGGTGAAATTGTGCATGAATCATCATAAAATAACCAGACTAAACTAACTTTCCTTTCCCTTCCATTCACGAGTTTCTTTTATAATTTCTTCTTTTCAAATTTCGCAAACAACAACACCGCCAGCTGTCTTTGAAAAGAGAACGTTCAACAATTTATTTTGCACTAAACGAAAGGGCACAGGTAGAAAAAGAAAAGTCCAACCAACGCGCAGTCGCAGTCGGCAACTTTACAAATACATTATGGCTGCACAGCAGAAACAGAACAGAAGTATGGCAAAACTTTAAAGCCCTGACTGCCCTGGTTGTGGCCTTGCCATTCGTAATTGCATTGCGAAATATTTTCAACACATTTCTCAAAAAACTTCCAACGCTTTAACAAACTTAAAATGCGCAAGTTTTGCCATTGAAAAATGCCGCTCCCTTGGCTCTCATTTCATCCCTACACCCGCTTGAGGTATCTAAGCTCCGAGCTTATGCATTTACGTGAGCGACAGCGCTAAGCGCTTGTAAGCACCTCGCACCCTCGAGCTGCGTATTGGAGACGCGCCTGGGGAACGCGCAGCAACGTGAAGTGTGGTGGTGCAGTGAAGTGTGCTGTGCACTGGTCTCGCTTGAGGACCCAACGGAAATCCGCTGCTCAAAAGTTCTTCACGGGCGCCCCTCCTGAGCGCCTCGTCTCACCTGTGATGCATCTTTGCAATTGTAGTTCTTTTCGCTGCCTTTATTGTTTCCCATTGTTTTAGCATTGCTTTCTTGCTTGCGCTTTGAAATCGAGTTGAGTATTTGTGCAATTGCTTTTCTTGCTCTTCTTCTTTTGTTCACAACTTAGCGAAGAACTTTCACTTATTTTCGTAAACTTTCCTCACATTGCCCTCTGCCATGGAGGAGTACTAGAAGATTGCAATATTTTCCCAACTAATTGCAGGTTTTCGCCCCCTTGACCTGCGTAAATGCCAAATGCAACGTTTGGAAATCATTCAAATTAATTAATTTCATTTCGTTAAGTTACACAACGGATTCCCCATTTCCAGAAAGTTACTAATTGAGTTGAAGCACTTGTTATATTCCGTATTGAATCCGAACCGGGAGTTTAATCATGTTCTTCGAACAGACCACAGGTTGGTTTGTTGTGGAACCTATATCGTTAGATGGTTTTGTAAAAAACAGCTTCATATATTTTATTTGATGAAAGCAACTACAACTTCAAAACTATATATACAGACAAACTTTCATCAAAGCTTCTTACAACTAAGAAAGCTTTAAAAGTTATTTCAGCGAAAATTTACGAATAAAAAAGTGAAGATCTATAATACAATGTGAAGATAGAGATTTTTCAAATTAATTTCATATAATTTTAAGTTTCGATTTTCGTGTGGCGAGTGGTCATCAAGTTCATATATACTTCTGGCTTAGTCGTTAAACAGATTACGGATGTGGGACTAATATATGTTATGAAATCTTTCATTATGTCAATATTAGAATTTTGGGGTGTGCCTCTCAGTTGGATCTTTAAGGCAGTAGTCTGCTTGAGAAGCCGAAAAAAGCGTTTTTTAGCAATTTTTTTTGAAAGGGAAGGAAATGATTGCGGTAAACGGAATTTTAAGACGATAGTGTACTATATTTAAGGTTTGAAAAACAATATTTAATATTAAAAAATATTGAAATTTTTTCAAAGTTGTAAGTATTTTTCTGGATCGCCTGGAGTCTGCACTTGTAAATCGGTGCCGGTGATGAAGGTCGTGAGATGCATCTGAAACAGTCGAACCAAATTTCTGCCTGAGCATTCGCACCTGTTCGACGCTCGGCCACTAAAACTGCTCTTGCTTCGAAAATATGTCGAATTGGCCTCTGGAATTTTAAAGACATATTCTTGGATAGTGTTGGAAGAGATTTTAAACAGAACAAAAAATTGATTTTTTGAAGTCTATAATATCGTATGGGTTTGAGTGCGCACTTCGTCGGTCAAGTTTGATTATGATCGCTGTCCGAAGCTTCAAGGCTGCTCTTGCAAGATAACTGATCTCCATATATTGTGAAAAGTGCTATGTCATGTACTTAGACGGCAAATAAGATCATCTTTTTCTTATTTAGTGTAGCCGATCAAAGTCTGTATTATGTTAGAAAAGGCTGTGGAGCATTATTTCTTGATCTTGAGGTTCAATATGCTATTTGTTATTCTTTAACCTATTCATTGGTGTTTAATCTATACTACTATTATAAAGAGAAAATATTTGTATGTATGTTTGTAATGAATAAACTCAAAAACTATTGTGCCGATTTCAAAATTCTTTCACCATTGGAAAGCTACATAGGCTATATTTATTGCTAAAATCTCAAATTTCTGGAAATAGTTCCCAGGTGAGGGTATCAAAAAATCTCCGTGATGGAGACTCTTATTCTGAAATTGAAAATCGTCTTGCAAGTCATTCTCTTTGCATCGCAATCTCAGGTGCTTGCTGAAAAAAATTTCAAAATCTCCCAAGCTTGAGAGTCGAGTACCGAACGTGTGCAGCGGCCTGAAGAACAAAATATTACAAATATACATGCTCGCACTAGGGCGTCGAACTCTGAGTTTCCTAATCAGAGAGAAAGACAACGGACACCAAAGGCTAGAGGTCGTAATCAAGTTTTAGATCATTGCAAATATAATATAATTTCATGTTCGAAACTTCCTCATTTTACTTTTTTAAAATGAATCCACGCAAGAAACAGGATAGTACATGCATATGTATGGGAGAGTGTGTATAAGTAACAGAGATCTCCCTCACTGAGCCACTTAAATCAATTGAGTTCAAAATTACTTTTACAATTGTTAGAAAAGAATTTTTAACAGAAAAATTTAAGAGCTCACAAAAACTCAAATTTTTCCAAAAATCCTCTCATTAGTACAAAGCAAATAAATACTCAAATTGCCAATCATCCTAACACCTACATGTGGAATTCGAGCTTCATTGCATGTCAGCTCTCGATTTGAAAACAAATTACCTCCATCGCCTTTACTACCGGTTGACAAACAAGCAAAATGCGAAATAAAATTCGCTCGCCAAAAACGACCAAAATACAAATGCAGTCCATATTGAATCGATATCGAGTGGAGAAAGCAAAGCCAATACAAGAGCAAATGACAAATAATAAAACACGAGTTAAATGCCAATAAATATCTATGAGTGTGAGCATACAAATGTAATTGAAGAAAGACCGCTGCCAAAAGAAAAAATAAAGAAAGTGAAATGCAATAAAAAGCAAAAGGATAATGGTTATTTTATAGACAAGAAAATGAAGAGAAAACACGAAAAGCAAAAGTCAAAGCTAGAGAAAAATCGCAATAAGATAAAATGTGTAGAAGTACTCGAAAAGAAATGGACAAATTGAAATAGCTTGCTCGCAACTCAAGTGCTTTGATATAAGCCTTTTTATTGCCAATCAGACATTGTGGCGAAAATAAATGTTTTCGGTTGAAAGAAGATGTGCCGATTAGCAGAGGGAAATTACGAGTCGTTAGTTGGTTAATCATTGCAATAATTATCAGACTTGATGAGGTGCGAGTTAAATGCTGAGAGCGGTTTTATAATAAATGTTTAACGGAGCGTGGAGATAATGGTTATACACTGCGTATATCTAAGTTACTAAAATTTAATTAAATAAATGTTTGACTTTTATACTATTTTTGATAAGTGGCGGAGTACAAGCTGGCTTCTTTAACATAATTCCTTCAATAAATACTTTCCTAATGATTCTGTTTTTTACTTGACTACATAGAAGAGCTTGTACAGAGAAGCCTTTCCTTTTTATTCCTCTGTTTTTCCCATTCTGTGAACTCCAGTCTGAGATTCATCCCTAACTTTTTTGAATTCAATTAGTAAACACATTTCCTTTGAAGATTGAAGAATGTAGTGAAAGACAGTTTGCCTTTGAAAAATGGTAACAGACTAGTATTATAAGAAGTTTAGGACAATTTATGAATTTATGAAGAATATTTTCTGTGTATTATTATTTATCATTTCACTTATCACCACTGGTTTTCAGCTTAAGATAATCAATCTTCCTCACATTTAATCCCAACTGAATCGACTATATGGTCTATAATGTACTTGAACCTTTAAGAAGGCATTGAAAGCTATCCACATCGGAAGCATCGGGAATAATATTTAATCTATGTGAGTCACTTAAAGATCATATATAAATTATATTTCGATATTTACGAATCTAGAAGAAAACAGTTCAATTATTTCGAAGTTTCGTGCAACTTCGACTACATCGATTCTACTAAGGTTTAAGAGTTTCGGAGGTCTTCTAGAGTCAGATACGCAATGACCTCCTTTACAAGGAGGTATTGGAAGAGTTCTGTTCCAATCTTCTCTACCATATTATCATTATTTCTCTATTGATAAGGAGTACTATGGCCTCAAAGGCAACCAACATATTTGTAATCCAATAATATTAGTTGTCTAGGATAGTCGTTCCAAATTGAAGTGTTGTATGTAAACAAAGTACTAGGATTTCTATAACAGGTCTTAAGACGGGCTTAGGTACAATCATATCGCCACCAGCCGTATTTTGCAGTGAATTCGATAGTCCCAGTCTTCCAAGAAATATTGTGTGTGCGCTATAGTGTACTTTACGGTCAGCTTTATAGGACTGAGAACTAAGGCAACCTGATATATTGAAGAAAAGATTCTTAATTCTATAAAAGCTCGCAGGTCCTCTGATACCAGGTCTATACAGAAATCGGATTTTGTCGAAATATTTAAACAGTATTTGTTTTAGAAGACGTTATAGGTAACAAATGGGGTCTTTTCAGGGTCCATAAGAAATTTACATGCCAAACATATTTCCTACACATCTTTTTCAGAAGTTCCTGCGTTTTTCTAAAGTTTATGATAACTCATGAACTAAATGATTACCGTTATTAAAATGTTTACTATTACGTATTGTTATAACTCATTTTGTAGAAGTGCATATAAAGAAATATAAAAACCTCCATTTAACCAGTTGAATGGTCCAAGAGCAGTTATCCATTTAACTGCAGCTGGAAAACGAAAAATTAAAAATTCTTTTAAAGTATTCATGCTAAGTGCCGCTCCGCTTTCGTTTCTTTGCAGCACGTGGCTTTGGTATGCGTGTGGTTGGCGGCAAAACCGGTGCGGATGGCCGACTCTTCGCCTATATTGTGTGGACGGTGCCAGGCGGGCCAGCCGAGAAGAACGGACTACAGCAAGGCGATAAGGTAATTCGTTTAACTTGTTTTTATCAGCTTCATCATCGTCATCGTCGGCGTCGTCAACGCTTTGACAGTGTTAAGTGAGCGCTAAAAGGAGTGGGTAATCTTATTTTCATGTCAAGCCTATGCGGCACTCTTGGAATACTCATATAATCGCACAACTGAAAGTTGTTATCTTTGAGACAGTGTATCGCTATGGCCCGTAGAGACAGTCAATGGTTATCGTTAATTTAATATCGCTGAGAATCATTTTATTTCCATTATATACACCGGCACTGCCAACACTATTGGTAAGCGCTGACGCAGCGGCGTTATATTGTAACATTTCTTTATTATTTGCCGCTTTTTGATTTTTTTCCTTCGCCGTTTGGTGCATTTTTTATCACTTTTTCGTGGCACAGCGGGTTTGGGTAAAATTTTTTGCATGTCGCTTGCTCTTAGAAAGCGCAGCTGCTTTTAAGCCACGAAACTTTAAAAGTTTCTTGTTTACTTGTGTGCGCGCTTCTTGCTTGTACTTTGCATCCACAGGCGCTCTGCAGCGAGTGGTTTCCTGTGTGGGGTGAGTGTATGTGCGCTCATGAAGGATTTCCGCTTTGGTAGTGGATTTTTAGTGGCCATAATTTTTTTATGAGCGCAACTTTAATGCTCCAGCTAACTCAATTCCTAAGCGTTGTCGTTGTCCTCGCATGCGACGAAGCTCACCGTCTTACATCCTTTATTCATAATGCTCATAATAATAGTAATAAAGCTGCCTTGCGACTTATGTGCCACTTGTAGCTTATATTATAAACTCGCATTCATCATTTCGGAAATTTCGAAAAGAGGACGATTTTATTTGTTATACATAACGGTGGTTTAAAAAGTGATATTTCACCGTTTTATGAAGCAAGCTTCTTATTATACCGGCTGATGTTGTTAGGATCTCAAATATATTAAAAGCTTATTTTAATATCTTCGACATTTATATCTCTTCAAAGGTGTCCTCATAACTAAACGAATGTTAAGATTAAGCTTAGTGGAACGAGTGGAACATTTGCATTCTAAGCGTTATGATTTATGAGCTATATAAATCACAATTAAGTGATCCAAGTTGAATGCAAACTATATAAATGCCCATAGCTAGATGTCATTTCTTCACGCATTCTTCCAAAATAAATTTGGGAACACAAAACAGCCTGAGTCGTAAATTGATTGAGGTCTCAGTCAACGAATCATGCGACGATAATCTCTTTTAAACTATCCGGATAGCAATATCGGTCTTGAAATTATGTTCGTCCTTGAATGCGAATATAACGTTTAAACTAATAGAGAAATAAAGGTCCGTTAGTGACCTGTCACAAATGGAAGATATATAAACTAACCAAACTATATAATCGTAACGCTATTGTTTACCTCTTAGTAGTTACCGATCCAAAAAGGGATAGATCGTCGAAAGCGCAGCCCTTGGCCAGATAAAATTCGGATTAATTCCGGTAACGTAGAACCGGATGCATTGATCTTACCGCTATCCTATCGATAATTGATAGAATTGTTGAAGAGGAGGTACTCCTTTCAAAGTACTTAAATACTTCAGGTCCACCCATCTAGATTTGAGACATAAAATAAAATAAGGTCCTATATTCATCACTACTTTGAAAATTGGTCAATTGATATGTAGGCATATAAAACTTGTTTCCGAACACCAAGGTCTGTAGTATACAACTCCACTAGAATATTATAATTTTAATAAGCCTCTCTGAACTTATGCTCTCATATCTTTCTTGATTTTTCAGCAGTAAATCAGTGAGTCATCCAAAGTAGATAGTGAATATAAATAGAAAGATTAAAGCCTGGTCACAGCATCTAGCTAAATCAACTTTCTTGGTGAGGCTCCGCATATAGGAATTGAATTTCCACAGACAATGATTCTTACTTTATTTGTATAGATCTGTGATATAGAAAGTCGTTAGAGTGAGTTTATGTTTACCCTGTAGATCCACGGACTTCATAAACTTTTAAACCAAACACTACAAGGAATTAAAAACATCTACCCATTTTTGGAAAACCATTCACTAAATTACCAGATCTTTATCTGAATAATGGTAATCCAGCTCTGAGAAAAAGTCATGGCATGTACACTTATTTGAACTATAGTTCTAGTAGATGTTACTAAAGAAATAACTGTATTCTCACTGACGAGGGAAACCATACTTAAAGTCGTTTGATATGTGTAAAAAATTGGATTTCCAATCAAACTATATCGTTTCCATAACTTCCGTTCAACTACCTTGCAGATACTCGAGTGGAATGGCATGTCGTTGATTGATCGTAGCTTCGAGGAGGTCTGCTCTATAATGGATCGTACGGGCGACATTGTCGAACTGCTCGTCGAGCACGCTACCGACTTTCGTATGTGCGATCTATTCGATGAGAATCTACCACCGGGCAATAGTGGCAATCAAAGCGGTCCACGGCGTTCAGGTGACGGTCCGGTAGGACTGGGCTTAATAGCGGGTAAGTCAGAGATGTGCCAAATTCACTCAATGCAAATAATAACTGTGTTTAATATTTCACTTAATAACGGTGAAATAGCTAGCACACAAATAATATAATTGATTTTTCTGATATTTAATTAATTGTAATGTGATTTTTTCTCTTTTATCTTTTCTACTTTTTTAAAATTAACTGTTCTTTTTTACATCTCCACACATTTATACTAAATATTTCATAATTTTAATTATTTTTTCTTTCATACACACTACGCACACGCACCGAAATACACCAACAATAAAACACTACAATGCAATAGACCCCGAAACAACCACAGACAAATCACCGGCATCGCCGACCAGACGGAAATTACCCAAAACTCCGGTATAAAATCCTCAACAAAACTCTAACAACTCAAGAAAAATTTAGTTTTATTTTATGAGAAATTGTTTTTGTTGGCTTTTCCACTTGAAATACTTTGCCAAACTGTAGTGAAGGTGTGTAGAGCGTATATGACTTTTCGGTGAAACACCTGTCAGAAATTGTGGCAAAGCAAGTGGTAATTTTTATTGCAAAAGTGGAAGCCAACAATTTCTTTACTGTGTGCAGATTTATATACATGTAAAGCTAAAGTGCAAAAGAAAGTCTTAAAAATCATAAGTTACAAAAGCTCTAGGCAACTATAAACACTAAGTAAGCCGCAGCGGTAGCCGTAGTAGATAAACATGCTATCATACACTATTTATGAATAACTTAGCGCACTTGCGAAAAGTAATTTACCGATTCGCTTTTTAGATTAATTTTATTTTTTATTTTTAATAAATTTTGCATTCTAAAAGATTTTTTACACAAACTATTTAATTCCAAATTACCGAGATTTTTATTATTTATAATTTCAATTATTATTTTGCGAGAGAGTAATTTCGTAATTTCATGTAATTTAACTTACATTTTCATAATTTCTTAAAATCATGAAAATAACTTCGAATTTTGGTCGCACCTATAACTAGTTCTTTTGTAAAGTCAATAATATACAGAGTCTTGTGAAAAGAAATGGACCTATTCCACGAAAGTAGTAAAAATCTAAATAAAGTATTAAACATCTGAAAGGCTTTGTCTTTTTAGACAAATGAGGCTTCTCTTCTCCCCCAAGTAATCAAGACAAATTGAGGATGATGTCGCCGCAATTTGGAAAATCTCCTCATTCTGGGCTCAATTGAATTGAATTTGAAACAACTCAACTTTTATGCCGCTATAAATTTATTTGAAATGTTGAAAATTCAAAAGATTTGACAGGTTGAGTTGTTAACAAAAGTACTGCTTGGAGTTGAGTTGTAAGCTGTAATGAGGGTATAATATTTAGGTTAATTCAAAAAATATGTTTAAAAGATCTACATCAGATATTGTCAAAGCCCAGTGTGAGCTGTCGATGTTATACGTAAAAATCAACTGAAAAAGAAAATGATTGGAAACCACTTTACTAAATATACCACACAGGTTAGGTTAGGTTAGGTTAGGTTTGTAGGCAGTTCTCTGCATAAACAGAAGATCTCACTTAGACAGCCTGGCGCTGTCCATTGTGGTACCAATAAAACTCCCCACGGATCAAAGACCTTTAAGATTCAGCAAAACGCTTGGAATCTGTTACAAATTTCTTAAGACGGCTAATGTCGATTCTAGCCAATTCGCTAGAATCGCTGAAAAAGGGCCTTCAGAGGTGTTTCAACTTCCGTCTGGCGAAAGTTGGACAATGAAGAAGTAAATGCTTAGATGATTCCACCTCGCCTTCCTCCATACCACTTTGGCAACTTGCATCTGCCACGATCCCAAGCCTCAACGCATGGGTACCCATTGGACAATGTCCAGTAAGTACACCAATGATCGCGCTGAGATGGACCTTGCCCAGAGAAAGCAGTTGAAAGTAGCGCTTACGCTCCACAGTGTGCCAAAAGGACCACGCCACTGCACAAGTACTGGTAGTTGACCACCGTTTGACGAGCTCATGCGTAGTCTGCATGTCCAGCGCTCTTGTGCAGGTGGACCATGGACTACCAACGCGGTCCCATTCCGACGTCAATATATCACATAGCAAAATAGCTGGAAGCTATTGATAAGGATCTAAGACACTCCTTAAGTAGCCCAGAACGTACTGTCATCGTTTCCAATGACAGTATTGCCGCTCTGCTGTCGGAGTGAATACATACCTCTCTAAAAGAGGTCACCATATGAAGCAGTGCGTCCTCTGCTACTTTGATCGCAGCGACCTCTGCTTGGAAGACACAATATACCACACAACTGGAGTAAAATTTTCCTAGAGTGACAAGTAACTGAGGAGAATTGTAAGCCTTCAGGTGTAAAATGCTCAAGTTTATTATCAATTATTTGTAGAAATCCAACAGAACATCGAATTTTGAAATATTTAAGGGGCACACCTAGTGTGAAATTTCAAAAAAATCGATTTTTGTTTTTGTTCATATTATATCGGTAGATAAAAAATAACATATTAAAATTTCAAATCGATATCTCAAATAGTTTTTGAGTTATAGCAATTTAAATAGCAGCCGCTCGGTAACAGTGAAAACGATCATTTTATCTTTAAACGCGTTTTTCTTGAAACAGCATTTTCCGAATTTGCTGCAGTGATTACTCAAAAACAAATGATCCGATCACTATCGAGTTTTTTTTGCATGTTCTATATATAGTTCTCCGTACAATGACCTATCGATTTTTTATCTGATAAAAAAATCGAATTTTGGCAGGCAAAAACGACCAAAATTGTGGGTAAAAATCGAAATTCTTTTTTAAAACGCCGCCATATTGTCAATTTTTGATTTTTTTATCATAGGTGTATCATTGTACAGACAATATTATCTAGTTTAACGAGAATTTTGTTTTTTTTTTTTTAATTTCATCCACGGAGAAGGCCGGAATCACTGCAGCAGTGAAGGACCTTTTTTTCGCGCCGTTGGAAATCGACTATAACTTAAAAACTATTTAATTTTTTTCTTCAAAAATTTCACTGTATATTCTTGAAACATGTATAAATATATTCTTAAAGTTTTGAAATAATTGATAAAGTATTTTTTTAATAAAAATTCCCAAAAATCAACTTTTTTTTAGGCCATCACACTAGGTGTGCCCCTTAAGAGCTCTTCTTTCTATCGAAAAGCATTTTGGCCAAATTTCGTCCAATGAAAACCCGAAATTACTTTCAATATTCTCTTACAGTAAAGTATTTTTTTATGAAAAACTATTTTCATCTTTTATTACATCATCTTTTCAAACATAGTAGGCAATATTTGAACATTATCATTTAATTTTTATAGCGTTTCTAAGCAGTTAATTACCTAATACCAAATATTTTATATTTTTATTTGATTTTATTTCGTGCTATTTATTTAAATTTGTATTTAATACTATTTTTATCAATTTGTTTAAATAGTTAGTGTTTTTAAATGTGTAATACAATTGATAATTATGATTTTCCTTACGTAGTGCTTATTAAAAACAAATTGTACTAGTTCAAGAACTGTTTTATTTTTCAATATTTGAATACAAAATTGTAGCATTGCTTAAAGAATTTGTATTTTTAATATAAACAAAATTACCAAACAAGTATTTCTTTGGATAACTGTGCGTAGCTAAAGACTTTTCCAAACTCTATAATGCTATCTTTTTATACTTTTATATCTTCTTTAAACAAACTAAACGCTCAATGGCCAACACACTTAACACAAACAGGAACAAACATACTAAACGAAAACGAAAAATAATAAAAATAAAAAATGAAAAAAATAATAATTATAAAAGGTTTAAGAAAAAATATTAAAGATTAAATAATTGTAAGTGATATTACTTGTGGTAACAAAGAAACCAAAAACAAAGAGAAAAACGCTTTTATAATTTCCTACTACTATTTTCGGGAGAGAAACTATGACTGTCATTTCAAAGGTATTTGCTGTCCGCATTTTTGCTTTCAACTACTTCCTTATTAATTATTTCTGGTTCTGGCTAAACTGCTCACCCTTTTGTTGCATATTTTATTATATTAAAAGTGACTTTCAATACTTCCAAACACAAAAATTACTGCTCAACTGAATTTTCATTTCATCTACAACTGTCCAACACTTCCAACTTAATTTTCTACAAAATAACTTTAATTATAAAAAAAAAATATTGAAATATTTGGTGTTGTGTAGTTAAATATTAGTCATTTACATACATATTTACAACATACATAGTATATATATTTATGTTATTCAATTATCTAGCCATAAAGTAAAGTACAGTACTTAAATTGTTACCGTTAATTATGATTAGTAATTGAAATGTTGAATTACTGAATACCGTTAAATTTAAGTAGCTGTTTAATTAAAATAGATAATATGCACGTACAATGAAACCAAATGCATACATATGTATATACATAACTGCGTTACAAATAAATCGCTCGTTCGTGGTTGCCATATTGATTTTTTTCTGCTTAAAAACCAGCATTCGTAACTAATTTGACATGGAAATGGCCCTAAAAATCGAAACAAAATATATTCTTTAATAAAAATAGAGCAGAACTTGGTGCTCAATTCACTACATACAGTGGAACTTCTATAACTCGAAAATCTCCATTACTCGAACCTTTGAATTGGCAATAGAAGTAAAATTTCATACAAATTTCCTTCCATAAAGCGAACTTTTCGACCAGGGCATACAACAAATTTTAAAATTTTACTATCGAGACAGAATTTTAAAAGAGTCTGTCAATATCGTATGGAAGCGAACAAAATATATGGTATTACACTTAGGGATTGCATAAATCATGTAACAAAGGCATGGGATAAAGACGTCAAGAGCCTAAAGATAGCAAACTGCAACTGATTTCTATATCCGACTGAATAACTGAGAAATTCTCAGGTATTACTGACTCTATCAAACTTGTTGCTTCTAAGCTCTCTTTGTTTCGAGGCTGAGAGAGCCTAAGATAAATGATACGCGACGAAGAATTCGAGACGAACTGTCAAATTTTCAATAGTAACTGTAAACCAAAACTATTCTCTTATTCATGACGTCACAAGTTGCAATATTTTTCGATCAAACCCCATACAAAATTTTTTATTAAGTCTCGCCCTTCTTAGATTTTATCTGAATCATCATCATAAAATAAAAAACATGCAGCAGATTATCGTCATAATCACCAATATATATGGTTGTAAAATACGTCAAAGAATACTTAACATTTGAAATCCTAAACCAACCACTTCACATTAATTTAATTTTAAATCCACATTTTTTGCGCTCAAGCACCTTTACCTCGTTACCAAATCTGGTTTAATAACAACTCACACTTCAACTACTTAGTCATTGGTGTAACTAACTGTATTTTATTTGTTGTTCTAAATATTTTTGTAAAATATCGTTATTTCGGAGAGCAATTCAATTGCTCTCACTGTAAGAACAAAGCACCAACAATAGAATTTTAAGCGGTATGAAAACAAAAAATAAAAAAAACTTACAAAACCCACTCAAAAAACGCTACAAAACTCAAAAATAAATGCTTTAAAATTGTTATGCGAAAATTTTAAAACTAGTAAATTAATGAAAATGTTGAAAATTTTAGCAGAATAAAATAAAATAAAATAGCATTAATTTATGAAATAGTAAATACTAAGTGATGCACAAGCATACTCTTACATACATACTAGTATATTGAGAGAGAATAAATTTAATATACTCTCTAGTTATGTCGTTTATTATAACGAAAAAATACTTGTTGCAAAATTCTAATCAACTAATAAACTAAGAGTGAACTTATGTGTTGACTGAGAACTAGTTTACGTAGAGTGAGGTTAGGTATATGATATATCTCTACAAAAGAAATTACGAAAGCGAAATGAGAGAAATTTCTTTAAGTCCTATTTTAGTTATTGAGACTAGACTAATTAGAATTTGTATTATTTTGTAGTGTTATTATTAGATTTGATCTGTTTTTTATTCAACCGAGCTTTAAATTTTAAGCCTGTGAAAAACAGAGAGCAGTGAGCTTAAACAGAGAGAGCCAAGATCATTTTTATCTATGCTTTATACGTCAAAACCGGCATCGATGTCGATTTTGACAGCGAGTTAGAGCTTGAAGTTGGTTGCAGACACAAATGATAAAAATAAGAGTATAGAAATGGAAATGATTATACATATATTTGTTGCAATTCTCATATTTTTATGGAAAGATATATTTATAATATACTGTTAGCTTCACCATTTCGAAATTCGAGAGAATTAGAACATGTCAAAAATTTGACACTTTTTTCAATGTTTGTTTATTTATTGAATCTGCTCTTTGAAGCCTAACAATAAGTTATAAAATCTTAATTCTAATTAAAACTAAACAAGCTCAACCAAGTGATTGAGTTGTTTTGGTGAAACGTTGCTCTTCAGTGTGCTGGCATATCTCTTCTTTTTAGACGTGATTGATTACAAGAATGTACTAAAGCATTAGCCAATGGGTTTGGGTGATCTCGGAATTTGGATAAATATTTGTTTCTGCTGTTCTCTACTTCTTTCTTTACCATGTGAATACCAAGATCATTATGGATATTTTCATTACGCATGTACCATGGTGAGCAGGTGATTGTTCTAAGCATTTTTGATTGGAATCTCTGAATTATATTGATATTGGTAGAACAGGTCGTACCCCACAGTTGAATGCCATACATCCAAATGGATGTTGTCTAGGCTAAGTTTTGAATTTTTGTTTAGAAGCCAATTTAAGTTGGCAGCTCTTATCTTCATGCAGGTTATTTTGCTCGATATGTGTTTTCTCCACGTGAGCCTTCCATCCAAGTGAATATCAAGATATGTTACTTCAGTCGCTTGGGGTACTAAAATATTGTTCATTTTAACTGCCGGGCACGTTTTTGGTCTTAGAGAAAATGTAACATGCTTGCACTTTTGTTCATTTACATTTATACGCCAGTTGGCTAGCCATTCTTCGACAAGAATCAAATACTCTTCTAATACTCTTGATGCTATAATTGGACATTTGTTTCGACTCACAAAAGCTGTGTCATCCGCAAAAGTTGATGTCAAAACATTACTTGCTGTTGGAAGGTCTGCTGTATATATTATGTATAGAGTTGGCCCTAAAACACTGCCCTGTGGTACACCAGCTCTTATTGGTCGTTCCTCAGATATGAAGTCTCCTACTTTGACAGTAAACTTTCTATTTTTTAAATAAGACTCCAAGGTTTTATGCTTTTTTTAATCTTATATAAAAGCCCATCATGCCACACTTTATCGAACGCCTGAGCCACATCTAGAAATATAGCAGAACAGTACTCTCTATACTCGAACGCCAACACAATGCAACACTTGGCGCACCAATTTAAGAACTGCAATTGTAGGCAATTCTTTATTAATATCAAAGATATCTAAACCATCGCAATTAGAGGCAATTCCAACTTTAATTTACATTGCTGTTCATTAAACATGTTAGGTTTTAGAGTTTCTTAAAATTTTAGCTATTATGACGTCATAAAATCTAAACTCTCTTGAAGTATTGAATATTGAAAGTTAAATCATCTATGTAAACTAGTTCTCGGCATAAATATACACATTTTATCGTTAATTGTTGTACACTTAATGTTTTACGAGTATTATCACCGCAGCTACAAAATATTAGGGGTGTTCACGCAGTTTAGAAATAGGCTGAATTGGAAAAGAAGTTACACAATAGTATAAAGCTATTGAATGTGGGTTTTGAGTACTTTTTTGGAAATATACAAAACCTGCAATTTCAAAAACACTAGGACTCTTGAACTCTGTGAATACCCCAAAACTGTAATATTTTGTACCACTGTGACCAGCTTAAGCTGTCTTATTGCATACGTAATGCATGATTTCGCTGTCTTCGAAAAAGAACAATAAACAATTTAATTAAACTAGTAGTATAACATTAAAAAAAAAATTAAAAATGATATTTCAAACATAATATTTATGTAATTGATGTGGCAACTCTCAAATTAAATAGATGCTTTAAAGCTGAACACGCATTATTTCAATGTAATGTGTTGGAAATGCGACTAAGTTCAGTTATAAATATATAAGTAAGAGCGCTAATGGAAAATTATTGAGAAAAAGGTTGAGAATTTCTAAATTATTTTTTAAAGCAAAGCAAAATTGTTAAATGGCATAAATGTTCAAGCATAAAATAAAAATTATGAAAAATGTTGTTGGTCTATGCAAAAGTGTTTGTAAATGAAAGAGTAAAATACTAAGAGATATATTTTAATTGAGTGTAAATTACTCGCTAGTTAATAATTAATTGTTAATTCCCGTGTGGGCGACTTTCATGCACACTGAACGCCAAATGCGCCCACTTATTCAACCCACCGCGCATAACTCCTGTCAGTTGGGTGATAAAAACTATTATTAAATACATAATTAAAGTAAAAAAATTTCAAAAATTTATTTTCAATTTTTACTTGCTCTAATTTCAAATTATTTTACATACATGTATAAATATAAATATAAATATACATATATAAATATAAATAATAATTGAAGAGTAGCTATTAAGTCACTCAACAAAGACATACACACACGGGCACCTGCACTTCTAGACGCATACATACGTACTTATATAGGAAATAAGCTGCTCTAACGAGTTTAAGTTAATGCTTTAATGTTGTTTAAGAATTAAAAAAAAAATAATAATAAATTAGCTAACGAAAAACTATAATATATATACTTGTACACATACATATAAACAAGCAACTGTGTGGAGTATTAACATATTGTCTAAAGCGCAGTTAACTGCATACAAACAAATCACGCGTAACGGTTATTCAACAAACATACATATTCAGTATACACAAGGCAAGTTGTTTATTAAATTTATGAAATATGTATATGTATACAGAAAAAATAATAAATTAATAAAAATATTAATTAAATTAACTAAATAAAGATAATTTGAGACAACCAATCTACACAAAAAAATATCATAAAATGTGTTGAAAAACTCTATGCAGAAAATTGTTTGTCTCAGTTACTACAATGCTCCACCACTTAATGGCATAATTGAGTACTATAGTGGAAAGCGAAAACTTAATTAAGCTCAATTAACTTTTGAGCAGAACTTTTAAAGAGCGAAAAGTAAGAAAAATGCAAATTATGTTATATACACATTTATATAATATATATGTACTATATCAAAAAGCTGTCCTAAATTATTTACATACATATATACATGCATATATATATATTCTAGATATTTGTATATATATGTCTGAATTTATATTTATATCTACATCAAATCAAACTGAGTATTGTGTAAACATTGTGAATGAACTTTATTAATTTGCTATTCTATTAAGCATGGAATTTTACTTGAAAAATTATAAAGAAAAAACAAAAGAATGTGTACACAAAAACTTAAACTCAACGTGTGTTACATGCATTGAAAATCCAACAATAAAGTCTCTATTAAACTACAAAAAAGAATGTTGTAATAGTCTTTTCACACAGGATCTAGCTGATCAATCAACAAGCCGCTGCTCGATTAAAACGCTGATTAAGATCGACTTACCACACAAAATAAAAATCTAAATTAATTTTTAATTGAATATTAATCGACATGGAAATGAAATGCAACTCTGCGACCAATACCGTATTTGTAATTATATATGCGTTCTTTGTCTGCGAGTTGTTGTTAATATATATGAAACTTACCAACTTCTTATGAAAAGCAAAAACAAAAATGTGTAAAAGCTGATCGATTATCGAGTAGCCGGCAGTGTGAAGGGCAAAAACTGGTTTCTCAATCAAAAATTTAATTGATTAATTAGACTGTGTGAAAAGGCTATAACTGTCTTCACTTATTTGCAATGGAATTGTGCTTGAATATTACATTTTTCTCACGCGCGCTCAGCTAGCAACCACAAACAACTGTCAAACATAGCAGCCTCACAAAGCAATGATGCATACCAGCATGCAGCAAAGACAACTACCTTTCGCGAGCCGAAATACTAAACGGTAAATGGATTTGTATAGTATCTAAAAACTGCATATTAAACATATATACCCCGCAACCTCAGTACGCATTTAAATAGTTGTAGTAATAAACGTATAATGGAATAAACTAAAAATAAATAAAATATTTATATTTCGCTACAATTGTATATAGCTGCAATTTAAAACTAAAACCCCTGTAAAATATATATATTTATGAAGTACTAAAAAGAATTACTCGAATATCGGTTATATATATTTTCAATTTTTACTTGCTATTTATGTTTGAATATATGCTTTATTATTATTATTTTCTTTAACTGTTTTCAGTTACTTCAGAACTATATGTCTATCTTAATCTATAACTGTCTTAACGGCCATTCTTTTAAATCAACTCTTCATGTTCTCGTGTTCATCTTGTAACACCTCATGTTCCTTCTGCTCCGTTTGTTTATTTCAATTTATGATAAACTCTTTCACTTCATTAAAACATATTAAAAATATTTATTTAAATACTCATACTGTATATACATTACATCGATTATATAAGCTTCCGTAACTTATAATAATTATTTATACAAAATATAATATAATTTATAAAAAGTACAAGCTTCTATTGTTATCAAATTTAATATTATAAATTATTGAAAAGATATGATTAACTAAGGTTAGTTATATTTCTGATTATAATATTCCGTAGCTATTTTCACTCCCAGCTCTCACTCAAAGTAGCCTTAATATTAGTAAAGTTTATTTAGTACAGTTATATTAGTAAAATTTAAATCCCAAGCTATTAGCTTACTTTTGTAAAAGCAGCAATTAGGTATTAAATATGCATGTAGTCCTTAGACTCAATCATCTCTATTTCCGTAGCTTACATTTAAACCAGTTCCCTTACACTTACTTCAAGTACTACTTTATAAACTCTTGCTGAGTAGCTCAACAGAGTAAAGACATCTACAAAATACTATTTTCTTTTAAAGAGCTTGGATAGAGAGATGAGAAAAATATACTCTCTCAGAGACTAGCCTGCTGCTAAGGTGAGATCAGTCAAATAATCTGATATATCATTGGCTACACAAAGTTTGATAGAAATATTTCCAAATTTATAATTATGCCTGACTTACTTCACTTATAGCCTATTCGCATAGGGGTTAATTGATCAATTAACCGGCCTTTGCTCGATTAAAGCGCTGATTTATTTCGATTTAACATGCATGATACAAGGAATATGTATCTTTTTTAATACATACATTTTTAATCGAATACAAATCGAGTTGAAGTAGATTAAGTCTTACTTACTTAATCTTACTTATAAATTTAATCGAATACAAATCGCACTGTTGTTGCCTGTACTTCAAACTCGGCTATTGTTATTGATAAATATGCAATCAGCTGATGAAACTTGGCAACTTCTACTGAAAATGAAAACCAAAAATGTAAACAGCTGATCGTTAATCAAGTAGCCGACTGTGCGAAAGAAAAAACTGGTTTCTCAATTATAATCTTATTATATTAAATTAATTAATTTTTTCTCGAAGAAGATTTTTCAGTAATACCATTGATAAGATAAAAATATTTTTGCTACAAACTTTTCGAAATTTGAGCCGTACTTCGAATTATCGAAATAATTATTTCTGAGAGACAGTTTCTCGATATCCAAATTGTAGGCAATACAATTCGATTTCGAAAGCTTTATTGAATTGAAATTTCGAACACGTTTTATAATTGAGTTGTGTTGCTGATTGTTCGTATCCATATTATTTCGAGTGCGACTTAAATCCATTTCTTTCTTTTTGGAAAGTTGAGACCTTCAGAGCTTTCGTTTGTTGCGATGTAATTAGCCGTATTTTTGGTAGTGTAACCTAGGGCTTACTTATATTTAACTAAGTAAATTCTATAGCAATTATTCTTATATACTAACCTAAAATTATTGCCTTTTATATTAATAAAAAGTTTTAAAAGTGATATAAATTTATATACATAGATTCTCATAGTAAATAAAATGTTTCACCAAAAACTCATGAGTATCCCACACATGCAAACGAAATTCACAAATAAACTTGAAACATTGTTAGCAACACGACATTGATTTTCGATTTTCTATTTTGTATTCTTACTTATAAATTTCTGCTAATTTATGTTACTTAAAATAAATACTTGTAACAAATAATTATATTTTTTTTATATTATTTAAATTTTTTTTTATAAAAATTGTATTATTTTAACTTCATAATCTCTCTTAAATTATTTCAAATTATTTTGCTTAATTTTTTTACCTTTCAATTTTGTGATTGTCATTTGTTAATTAATAAAAAATTATAATAAAATCAAGTATATCCCCAGCTGGCACGAGTTATGTTCACTGCTAATGCGAACGAATGCATTTAATATTAAAAAGTTTAAGATTTGAAAATGAAAACTAATGCTTATGTCTCGAGTACGTGCAATTGTGAATGCCAAAGTGTAGCTTTACAAACAAGCGAATGAACTTAGCTGAACAAGCAAAACGTAGAAAATATTGCAAATCTAATTAGTATAGACAATCACTTTCTCTAATTACCGCAAACACTTCTATGTAATATATATACAAAATCATAAAGGAATGTAAAACAAATAGAAAACGCCTATGTAAGACAATACAGCTAGATTGCTATGTAAATAAAATGGCATTATTAATAATTTAGATTTCATTTATTAAGCAACTCAACAGCACACACACACTCACATACATCCTCCACTTTTAATGGAATGCGAATGATTTGTTGAGAAAAATGAAGAAGAAGAATACACTCACTTGTAAAATTTGAATGCAGCAAAGTTTTTATACTCAAGCATATACACCGAAATACTTAGAATTTACATAAAAATTTTGTAGTTAAAATTTAGACATAGAAATGTTGTAGAATACTGTAAAAATTCACTTAAAATTTAGAATTTATTGTTGAAAAATATTTTGTAAATATTTCACTAGAATGTATATCTATACTCGTTTACTGTCTGTGCTATATATATTGTACTACGTTAAACTTTATATCTCTATCTATGTATAGCTATATATGTATAACTGTTTTAGAGTGTCTAACAAAGTGTAAATCAATGCTATTTCTACTCTCAATTGTATTCTATATTTAATTACATTTTCACTCAATTTATCTCCTTCACATGCTCTTCATTCACTAGAAATTTGCTAACACGGTTGTAATCCTGTAAATTATTGTAGTACAAACACCATTTCCATTAATATCTTTGTTCATCACTGCTGTCTTAGTCAATGTTCTCGAGTCTTCTTTGTGTAGCATATGTTGTCTTTCTTAAGTGTCTCTAATTATATGTCTGTTGTGGTTTGTTTTATTATTTATTATTTATTATTAAATATGAGTGAAACTGAGTGAGTGTATGTGTGGGAAGAAGTGAATTAGAAGATTTCTACTGAATTTTGAAAAAATTATCGCACATAAAATATAAATGTTACGTATACGCCATGTACAACATTTATAGAATTGCTTTCTTATTAGAACATATGAAGAAGTTAGATAATATAAAACTAAAAAGACTAAAATTTGTATTTAAAACGAAAGAATGATTGTTATTGCATAAAATACATATATATATATATGAAGCCTTCAGATTTTTCTTCACTTATCCAAAAAGAAAAATTCATTCGCTAGCATTTAGCCTCTAGTAAAATAGCACACAAACATGTCATCCCTTTCGACATAGAACATAGCGCTCAAATATCTTCCCTTACTTAGCACTACGCTTGACAAGCAGCCGTATTATTACATTCTCACATTATTTCCAATTGAATAGCGTCTGGTAGTCTGGCATTGTGCATTGTTTGCACGAGTATGCGTGTGTGGGACAATTATTGCCAATGATTTCCTTTTGAATGTATCAAAAAACTGTCAAACGCACTGACAGGTGTCAACCGTGTAAGCTATTAATTTGGAAAGTTTTGCGCCGGCAGGCAACACCACTCCCAAAGCGCCTCAACAGTCAGCGTAATGGCACACATTTAGATAAGCAAAAATTTAACAACATTTCTAAGTTTGAAATGGGCAAACAAGGCAGGCTTTCTATGGCAGTTTGGAAAACAACAAGCAACAGGTTGCCAAAACGGCTAGTGGAAAGTTGCAAGCATATATTAACGCTCTGAGCTATTTACATACGTTTTTCTTTGAATAAGAATGCATATGAAGAGTACCTTATTTGAGTATATGGTTGAGTTTATGCCAAATTTAATCATTTTATATGCGTGTGCTTACTACCAGCCTCATAGCTTATTCTATATGTCTGCATGTGCATATGGTAGTTTGTATATATATGTACATATTAAGTGAAACATGCTGAATATCAGCACGTGCAATCAATCTATTACAAGCATATGTACTTAAGTATCTTTGAACTAATGTTGTCTCCCGAATGAACTCACCACTGCTGGCAGGGCGTATACGTGACATTTAAGCTTCTTAGAATTTCGATTACTCCAGCAACCGTCTACTAGACATAGGAATAACATCCAAATGACTACTTTTCATTAGAGATATAAATGGCTATTAGATTTTAGTTTCTAGATTCTAGATTACAGGTTATAAAATCTAGATTCTGGATTCTAGTTTCTAGATTCTGGATTCTAGACTATCAATTCTAGAATTGTAGATTCTAGATTCTAAATTCTTGATTTTAATTCTAGATTATAGATCTTAGATCCTAAATTCTAGATTCTATATTCTATATTCTAGATTCTAGATTCTAGATTTTAATTCTATCTCTAGATTTTAATTCTAGATTCTAGATTAAAGATTCTAGGTTCTAGACTATAGATTCTAGATTATTGATAATAGATTCTAGGTTCTAGACTATAGATTCTAGATTTTATATTTTAGATTATATATTCTAACTTTCAGATAAAAACACCAGATCAGATATAAACACCAGATCCTAGACTCTGGATTCTAGATTCTAGGTTTTAGATTATATATTCTAGATTTCGCATTATAGATTATAGATACCAGATCCTAGATTCTAGATTTTAAATTTTAGAATATATATTCTAGATTTCAGATTATATATTCTAACTTATATATACCAGATCTTAGACTCTAAATTAGATTCTATGTTCTAGACTATAAATTTTAGATTTTAGATTATATATTCTAGATTTCAGATTATAGATTCTAGCTTATATATACCAGATCTTAGACTCTAGATTCTAGATTATAGATTCTAGGTTCTAGACTATAGATTCTAAATTTTATATTATGGATTCTAAACTATAGATACCAGATCCTAGACTCTAGATTATAGATTTTAGAATATAGAAAATATAAAAAATTTATATGTATTTATTTAGACTTTTTGACCGAAATAACATCTGTAAGATGACTTACTCCCACTTTGGCTTCTGCATTGTCAATTGGTCAACAACCAGCAAAGGCAATAAATATTATCTTAACCTCTCTCTAAATACTCCAAAAGCCCCAACATTTAATATGGTCACAATGGAAGACGAAAACAACTGCCATACATGCCATTAAAGCGCTCACTTGACCTTCACCAAAAGCCAGCTGTAGAATTGCGATAATATCACGTCCATGGCTTGTATGTCAACACAATAACACGTAGAACGAATTTATTTATTATTGATAGACGAGTGGAATTCGACAATATGACAACAGCACAATATCGCAAAATAGCGAGACAAAATTTATTGTCTACAAAAGGGCGCACACACAAGCACTTAACCGAAGCAGACTACGCTTCCATAGTGATATTTACATACAGACATGTGTTTATAGACAATATCCAGATATATTAATGCCGTTGTAAGCCACCAGCTACTATCAGCATCCCATTATAGAGATGGGCATTATAAATATCAAATGCAATAATCATTGCCTACATTTAGGCGAAATAACCCAAAAGTTGTAGTAATGCCCGCTTTCTCTGTAAGATTAGTACTGGAATGAAAACTGACAGCAGAACCGTTAGTAAAGTAGTGCCAAAGAGGAAAACAACAAAATGCGAGTACGTACGAAGCAGGACAATAAACTTCAATGAGCGCTTAGTATTAAATTCAAATAAGCCCGTTATTGTGTTGAATATGGCTGCCGGCCATTTGAGCAGACAACAACTAGCTTGATCCAGTACAAAGTCACCATACAATATGCGAGTCTGTACACAAATAATAGTGGCGCATGAAGCTTAGTCCTTATCCTATTTTCAAATAACTGCATATGTTATATTCAAAGCCAAAATAAATAAGGCCGAAGGCGAGCACGAATTGCGACGTTTGCTTGCTGTTGCTGTGTGCATGTGGATCGGAACTATGATTACCGGGTGCTGCTGAGTGCCATTGTTGTGTATGGTTATGTGTTGGATTCTCTAATATTTGAGTAGGTTTAAGTTGGCAAATGTGCGGAATTTAAGCCAAGATATTACACAGAAATGTAGCACAAAATATTTTATAGATAAAATTATTTTAAAATATTACAAAAGTATTTTATTTAAAGCCAAAGCGGAAAATATGCATACATTGCTTACAAGTAATTCTATACTTCTTCTAGTGTCTTAAAATTAGTTTATATTATTTTTGTTTGGGAATTTTTCTGCAATTACTAAAAAGTTAAATGAACCTAATTTTTTTTTGTGAAAACGACAATAGAATTTTCCATATTTGAAACATTTTAACATCGTTCCAAAGAAAAAAAATAAGGAGTTAGGTGGTTGGAATCTGAAGAACTATGGACATAGTAATATTCTGAACCAATTCAAAGTAAACGTTAATAAATCAGCCTGCATTCTCCCAAAGTTGGATTTCAAGAGTCACATCCAGGTGAGGATACTCTCTAGACGAAAATAATAAAAATAGGCTAAGAGGGAGACCTACAGGTCCAAAATGGACTGCAGAGTAAGCACAAGGGTTTAGTCCGACGATCTTTTCTCTATCAAGCCGTCTACTGAACACGGATACTATTTTCAAAACGGAATGCCTGGGAATAGATAAGGCCTGTGAACCTCTATTGACTAACTACGAAAGGATAAATAAAACAACAATATGCAAAGATAGGCAGACAGCACTCCTTTCGTAGCCAACGGCTAATTACAGTATAGTCAATAACTGCACACATACCTGCCTATTGAACTCACTGGTAATGAAAAAGTTGATGAGTTGGCAAAGTCAGAAGCCTTTCAAGATGAATCCGAGGCAAAGTTACCATACCGCTTTAAAATAACTAAACAAATATGGCCAAAATATGATAAGACAAGTACTAGGATAAGGACTAAATAGATCCAGGAAAAGTATTTTTAGACTTCCAGCTATTATAACGGGGATATTGGCCATTTGGAGAACATGCGATGAAACAGGGTATGCCATACAATAATATTTGCCGCGGCTGTGAACTAGAAGCAAATAAGGCAACAATTTTCCACTTCCTCTGTGAATGCCCCGCCCTATCGTAGCTCTGACACAGAATACTTGGAATCCATCAGACATCAAACTTTGAATGGATGTTTACTAAAAGCATAACAGACATAAATAGTTTCATCTAAAACCCAAAATGGTTTGAACGAAAATATGAAACGTGATAGCAGTAATATAAAGGTCCACGATTAGTGCATCAAAATGACACACCTAATGCTAATTGAACTCAAAAATAATAAGGCCTTCTTCAAACCAAATAAAAATTATGTAATGGTAACCTTACGCAATAGTGGAGTCCGTATTTATTGAAATATTTACGACATATTTCAAAAGACGTTGATATAGAAAAAAAAATTACAAAAAATATTGGCAATATTTAGGTATTATAGAACTGGAAAATTATTAGAACCGTAAAAGTATATCATACTGTGTGTTATTTCTAAAAAAAATATATTCATATATGTTTGAGTGAATTCGAATGTTTGTATGCTTGAATCATATATCATTTTCTTGACAATAATTAAAAGTGACTTAAATCGACTCAAATTCAAAGAGACATGCTCAGTTAATCTGACTAAGTTAACCGTAGTAGTATTCAAAAAGGTCCTCAGAACCGGAATTATTATGAAATAAAACACAATTTGCCTAAATGTTAAATGAAAGTCAGTATACCCATCACGGATTAAGTCAATTTAAGCCACTTTTACAAATTACCACATATTATTTTAAGAATGTATTATTTATATAATTGCACGATTTTTTTGGGATAACAACAATTCCAAATAGTAAACTATAGATCAATGTGTATGACTTAAATAAATGAAGTATTTCAGTTAATTTATATTTATTTATGTTAGTAATAACTCTTTATTTTCTTAATTAAATTGTTATCGCTTATTTGCCGTTTTATGTTAATTATTATTTTATTAAAATATACATACATACACCAACAAACAAATTAAATGAACACAGTGACTCGTTTACCCATATCAATACGCCTACAGATACTATGTATACCCAATTTAACTCGTAGTATGATCCACAATAAAACCTTCAACACAACAATAACAAAAGTGACAAATAATGCAGTTATTTTAAAACCAGCATATTCCATATAAATACCGAGGAATAATGTATGTATAATAAATATAGAGATTAACAGCCCTATTTAACTGATGCGAATATAGTTTAACCGAAATCATTTTGTAAATACGCCAAAAAGTAATCCCAAAGTGTCTTATAATCAAGTATATATATAATGATTAAAAACTCTTTTAAATTTTTCAAATTCTTTTATATAAAACTAAAATCTGTCTTTTACCCCTTTCCTCTTACACCACTCGGTTGTTATACTTCAATCATTTAGGAGCAAATCGCACGCGAGAAGCAAGTAAGTGGGCGTGTACAGTTACAAGTTTGGTATAATGCCGATCGCAATGAGTTGGTCGTCTCACTAATGGCCGCGGATGATCTGGCTTTACGTGATGAAGCCTACGGACATGGTAATCTACCGGAGGCATATGCTAAAGTGCGCGTTTTACCCAAATGGTAAGATTCGAGAAACAAATGACGTTTTTAAATACTTCTTTTATTGAAATATCCAAATCCTCAAGTTCGAGAACTTATCTATTAAACAATTAATAATCACTTCTCGAAGAAAGTTGTTCACTTTCAACTTTTCTTCATCTATTCATTTACTCCCTCACTAACAAATCGACTCCCAAATAATTTCTTCTTCCCCGCAGCGGCGATGGTTGCGTTCAACAAACCGAAGTCAGTCATCCCACACAAAATCCCATTTGGAATGCAACGCTCACCTTTCAGCACGTGAATGCCGACAGCCTCATGGATCGCTACATTGACACACAGTTATGGGATCTTGTACCACACACCGAGTCCATATTTCTGGGCGAATGCAGTGTCGAACTGCAGCAGGCCTTTCTCGATGATCGTGCCATCTGGTGTCGACTGGAGGATCCGAAGGGGCTGCGCGGCATCAGCATGTCAAAATCGCCGAGCGTCTCACCGCGCGGCTCCATTGCCGCCGGCTGTCCAGGCGGCGATGTATCGCGTCTACTGCGACGCGATTACAATATGCAACGTTCCATATCGGACGAAGTCGATTCGATCGGTGATGGCACCTCACTGCTACATCCCGATACCGCCTGGGTGGCTGGCTCACGGCGTGGTTCTTCGCAGTCGGAGACGCTCGAGGTCGAGGTATATCAATTGGGTAAAGATTTTTCACGTTCCTTACCCGGTTCGCGGCGCTCCTCGTTTCAAGATCCAGATAAAATACGCGAAGAAGAAGCAATGCAACCGCCACCAGCTTCCTATTATGTGGGCCGGCGTCGTTCGTCAGTGGCACGTCGTGATCCAGATGAAATACTGAAATCATTGAAGGCGGTACGTGGTGAGCTTGGACGTGCAATGAGTTTAGGAACGGAACAGCAAAAACGACCGGGATCAAGACGTAAGTAGTAATTTAGTAGGAACAAATGAAGAAAGTGCTTGTGAAAAATTTGTATTATATACATATGTATACTATTCATACGAGCATACAGTCCCATATATTAAACATTCTAAAAAATAAGATTTAAGAAATATATGTAAGTATAGGTAGGGAATTGAGAGCTTGAAATTATATAAGGTACTGGCGGTTTTAATTTCGTATATTATAACTAGGCATTTTGATTAGAAAATGTGTTGAAATCTTTAAAATCTCAACCACATCAGAGCTCATAAAGTCCATGTTTAAATTTTACTAGGCCTACTATATAACTTTAATTTTGTGTACTTTAATAACAGTAAAAGTTGAGAAACTCACAAAAAATAATATTTCATTTATGTCGATGTAGTCCTTTACAATATATGGTAACATTCTTATGTAAGAAAGTTGGGTAACATGTATCCCTTACACTTAAAATTTTTAAGAATACCTGAAATATTTTTTCAAACCCTTTTGCTCTTTATAAATTTCTACAACCAAGAAACGTGGTTATAAAGCACTTCTTAAAATATCACTTAGTTGTGTCATCTACAAATTTTAGCTCTTTTTAAGCACTAGCCCTGTATATTGTATGCTCTCAATTCTCTCAAGATTACACACTGAAGATAAAAAAATATAAAATATTTTCAAAAATGATTTTTACTAATTTTTATTTAAAATTATTTTATGCTGCACAATAGTTCACTTTATATAGTGTATAATGAACACATAATATTTTCTAATATTTCTTTCTCTCTTTATTTTCTTAATATTATACTCTTATACTTTCTTTTATAAATTGTTTTCACTTAATTTCGAATCCTTAACCAAAAATGCTGTGCTCTCTGCAATTGCAAACTGATCACTAATTATTTACAACTATTTCTCTCTTTCCCTCTTTCCTTAAAACAACACTGTCGCTATCACTCTATTGCTCGCTTTCCAACACTACTCAACACACTCTCTCTCTATCGCTCTAATCGTTTACGGCTACTCCCTTGCTTTGTCTCTCATTTGCAACTTGTACCGCTATTTTAACAACACTCCTTTAGCCTCGATAACGGTTTCGCATTATCAAAGCTTAGACACGCCTTACATTTGGACACGCACCAAGTGAATGCGAATAAATTTAAAAGCAAAAAAACACAACAAAAAGTAAAATGCTCGTTCTAAAAATTAAAACACAACAACAACTTCTGCTAAATAAAGAGTACTAACTAAATAAAATGTAAAAAGTAAAAAACAAAAAATTAAATACAACAACATTTAAAATAAACCAGTTACTAATATTCACAACATAAGTGTACCAAGAAAGTAGTTTGTGCAACAAAATATGTTTACTCGCTGCACCAGATCTTTAATTTTTTATTTCGCTGCTGCAACTTCACCTCTGTTGTAGTCTATTTAATTTTATTAACAACAACAACACTCACATTAGACACTCTCGTTAAAAGCACTAATCCACACACGAACACGGTAGTAAAAAAGAGAAAAAATAAAAAATTCAAATTTCGTGAAACGGAAAACTATTTGAGCGATCAAAATGAAATTAAAAAAAAATACAAAAAAAAAAATTTAAAAATAAAAGTAATAAAAGTCGGCACCCCATTCGATATGCAATCAGTAACAAAAACAATTAGTAACACAATGCCAGGGATCCACAACCTGTAGAATGCAACACTGCAAAAAACAGTTAAGAAATGGTAAGAGCGCAATATTAACATTTATTCCGTTATTTTGTTATGTCGTTGCGTTCAAAAACGTTTTCCTGAACTTACACATTTTTGAAAGTGAATCGTTTTGCTTTTTGCATAACCTTAAAAGATTTTCGTTTTGAATGTTTTTAGAAAAATATATAATAATAATCAGTTTTTTATTATCGAACTCATTTTAACAAAATTCATAATCATAAATGTATATATTTTTGAGGTTCATAACTAAAAACCAACAAACTAAAATTTAATTTCAGTAATTTTCGTTTCCACAAATAAAAAAATATTTCGAAGTGTTGTAATTAAGTATGTATAATTGAAAATTTTCAACTAGTGGCAACACTTTTAAACATATCGCATTAAAAAATGCCTCTTTAATGCGATCTTCTAAATTTTTTTACAAACCACATTCAGCCAATATTCAAATTTCTTTGTTTCAAATGCAATGATAATGAAATAGTCTTGCTCTTGACATTTCCGATCTGTTAGCCCCATCTTGTAGGCTTGCGCCGCTACCAAAGTGTGTCCAGTGAGTAAGCCAAGCATGTTCCTACATTTCCTTCTATCGTGCGTCAGTAGAAATCTACCGCTTTACACACAACTTTTTGCATCCGGTAGATCCTTCCAGCGCGCTTTGAACTTTCTTACCAAGTTCCGACGTAGATCATCATGGGCTTATCTACGTCGATCAAGCTTTCAAATGAGGGTTTTACGTCTCTTTTGACAATCTCGTCCACTACCTGGCTACCCATAACTCAAGGCAGTATATCCCCACACCAACTCCATCCTCCATTTTCAAGACATCCCTAACTATGTTTAACGAGCTGTTTTGCCCTTACGCCAGCCATGTCTTTCCAAGTTTCCTTTGAATCTTCTTTCCCATTTGAAAAGTCGGGTCGTGTAATTAGTGCTTGCTAAGCTGACATTACCCACAGAGCTAGGCCTGGATGTTCTATGGATACATTTTCATGCTGCCTTAAGGGGTTACATTGTTTTTTAAATTGTTGTAATTGAAAAAAATAAGCCAAAAAACAAAAAATCGATTTTTTGAATCCACGAAACCCATGTAACCCCTTAAGTCGTACCGCCGATTTTGGCGGGCTGTTTTCAGCAAATAGTTCTATAGGTGGCTGATTTGTACAATAGTTGATTATAACACATCAATGATATATTTTAGGAAGTTACCATAGAATTTCAAATTAATTAAACTATTTCCAATACCTTTCTTTACAAAGAATTTAAGACAATGGCCAAGTATGACCTTCCAAATGAGAATCAGACACAAACCCTGAATTAATCGATCCCAATATATACTGTTTGTAGAGCATTTGCTTTTCTCTTGCTTTTCATCGGAGATCTGGTGTCTTCCATAGAAATATTATATCGTTTAGGTCAGACAAGTCGTATAGCCTATGCTGAAAACGACAGGAACTTAAACAGCTAATTAATTAGCAAGCAAATAATATTACGCCACCGTTACCACCATGGAATAAAATTATTATTATAAACGTCTATTTTCAATTATGTTACTAGCTGAAATATCTAGCTGTAAATTTAGCCACACTTCCAACGAACTTCTCTCCATCAGCGAGAATATTTCTCTGAACTGAGAAAACTAGTTGAATATTGGATAAAGATAAACCCACTTCAACTCTAAAAATAATATTTTCGCATTACATTGAATCACAACAAAAATTTTATGTACTCTCAGCAATACGCCACATACACATATTTTATATACTCAAGTTGCAATCAAGTCAAATTTAAACTCAGTTCACAAAACCACTACGAAACCAAACGAAAACTTTGAGCAAACTTCCGAAAGCTCCGCACAAACTGCAAAGTGTGGCAACCAAAAACAATAGTGCCGTTAGATGTGTGGGCAGTTAAGGGATATGCTCACCAAAGACTACATATAAGATTATATATTTTAATAGAAAGTGCCCAAACTATTTTCACTCAGTATCCAGTGTATGTACATAATAGAGTATACTAAATACAATAGATAGCGGTAGCAGATAATAATAAAGCCTCAATCGATTGTAAGAAGATAAAAACCTGATGAACCTTGAAATTAACTTTTGTGAAATTTCCGCACTTATACGATGGTGAACACACGCAAATGTACATGTAGAGCGTAAAGTAAATAGTTTAATGAAGATATAATAAACGCAAGAATATAACTAAAGGAAGGAATATTTGTGGATCATATTTCTGCTTATTTAAGCAAAATAAATATTTAGGACATTCCATGTTAATATGTGCTTAAAGATAACACATAGATATGTGCTTAATATAACACAATAATATATAGCTAGGGCTTAATAGTATTTTCAAACAGCAGCTAATTGATCAAAAACTGGGGTCTCAATTATAATCTTAATGTATTAAATTAATTTAGCTGTGCGAAAAGTAATGAAGCAAATTAATCTTTTGACTCTTCAAAAGCAGCCATAGTAAGAAGACTTGGCATACTTAGAAAATGAAATAAAATCGTTAATCCTGTTAAACATATCTATCATGAAGAAGGTCAGATCAGAGATCACGCAAACTGCAATCTAACTATTCACTGATTTGAAAATTACATGAATTGGTCTTTGAATTGCTTACGGTACTCACTGGATCTGACCCCAAGCAATTTTTCGTTGTTCTCATTCTTCAAGAGAATTTCCACAACATTCTATCAACTATAATATTATAAAGCAGACCAATTAAACTATACAATTTTTTTTAGAAAATTTTACAGATCGCTCTCTCTAACGAATAATATGAAATCGATTTTTGTCACTAAAAATGGGTTTCTTTAAAATAATATTTTGCTCAAATCTTTCTAAGAGAACTAGTAATTAATTATTTGCTTATAAAGTCCCTGTCAAAGGGCGCGATTAGATTCACTATTAAGAATCAACGCTACGCGAAATACTCATGTTTTTCATTCGCATTTAAATAAATTGATTTTTTTGCAACATTATCAGAGAGATTTTAAGAGAGGAATAATTTCTCTTATTTAAACATTAACAAAAAAAAAAACATTTTTATGCCTCGTAATCTTAAAAATCCTTTCAGGAAGCGAAATATAATTCTCTTCTTTTTGACTAGCGTAGACACCGCTTACGCGGTTATAGCCGAGTCCACAAAATCTCTTCTTTTGGCAGTTTGGCGCCAATTGGTTATACCAAGCGAAGCCAGGTCCTTCTCCACCTTGTCCTTCCATAGGAGTGAATGTCTCCCTCTTCCTCGGCTTCCAACAGCGGGTACTGCATCGAACACTTTCAGAGCTGAAGCACTTTCGTCCATTCGAACAACATGACCTAGCCAGCGTAGCCGCCGTCTTTTCATTCGCTGGACTATATCAATGTCGTCGAATAACACATCGTTCCATCGTCTGATTCGGCGTTGGTTTTCCAGACTGACATTGTTATTGCTGTTAATGCTGATTCCCAGATAGACGAAATTATCTACGACTTCGAAATTATGACTGTCAACAGTGACGTGGGAGCCAAGACGCGAATGCGCCGACTGTTTGCTTGATGACAGGAGATATTTCGTCTTGTCTTCATTCACCTCCAGACCCATTCGCTTCGCCTCCTTATCCATGCGGGAAAAAGCAGAACTAACGGCGCGGTTGTTGCTTCCGATGATATCAATATCTTTGACGTACGCCAGCAGCTGTACCCTTTTATAGAATATTTTACCTTCTCTATTTAGCTCTGCAGCTCGTATTATTTTCTCCAGGTTGAAGAAATCACACGATAGTGAGTCACCTTGTCTGAAACTTCGTTTGGTATCGAACAGCTCGGAGAGGTCCTTTCCGATCCTGACGGAGCTTTTGGTGTTGCTCAACGTCAGCTTACACAGCCGTATTAGTTTAGCAGGGATACATCGCGGAGCAGCTTTAAAATCGGCAAAGAGATGGTGTATGTCGATCCTCTTTTCACTGGTCTTTTCCAAGAATTGGCGCATGGTGATATGATCAGATGTGGATTTTCCAGCTCTAAAGCCACACTGATAATGTCCAGTACGCTCGATAGAACCTTATAAACGATGTTGAGGAGCCTTATCCCACGGTAGTTGGCGCAGATTGTGGAGTTTCCCTTTTTGTGGATTGGGCAGAGTACACTGAGATTCCAATCGTGCTTTCTTCCGACCATATTCTGCAAAGAAGCTGATGCATGCACCTTATCAGTTCTTCGCCGCCGTATTTGAAAAGCTCGGCCGGCAATCCATCGGCCCACAAATATATCATTTTTTATGAAAAAGCGAAGTTATCCAAACTACGAGCCGTTGGTAAAGAAATGCTAATTTCGTACGTCTTTTATCTATACTAATATTATAAAGCTGAAGAGTTTGTTTGTTTTTTTGTTTGAACGCGCTAATCTCCGAAACTACTGGTTCGAATTGAATAATTCTTTTTGTGTTGAATAGTCCATTTATCGAGGAAGGCTATAGGCTATATAGCATCAGGAGCGAAAAGCAGTGGTAAATGTGTAAAAAACGGGGGAAATTATTTATCTTTGAGGGCTTCCGTTCCTTGCGCTGCGAAAGCGGTTCAAGATTAGATACGCTAAGGATCGAGAACGGTTGGAGCATTCTTGATGAAATGTTTAGAGGTTGTTCGTTGTGGATCTTGGAAGGTTTAGTCGGGAAAAATAGTAAAATTCCAAAAAGTGACCTTTTTCCATACATTTTTTTTTCAATCTATCTATAAAAAAAACAATTCGGGAAAGTCGGAAATTGGCAAGTGGCAACAGAGAATTTAGAATTGCAAATGAACGGTGACATCTACAATGAAGCATTGAAATTCATATGCCATCACCAAATCGTCAAATTAGAGATGTACTGAATCGTGCATACGACAGAATAACTTTGGAACAACAAGTATAAAGAAATGTTCCATTATTTAATGAGCAGCAAAAGACAACCTATGATGAATTGATTAAGGCTGTCCATGATGGAAATGGTGGACTTTTATTTCTTTATGTTGCATTATGTTGGCTCTCGCATCTACTGGAAAAGCAGCAACGCTACTTGAAGTTGGAAGAACGGCACATTCGACATTGTAGCTTCAGTTAAACATGCAAATCTATGAAACATCTATGAGATGAGCGCAATTTTCTAGAAGCACTTGACAGAATTATTCTGTGGAATAATAATCGTCACTTTGGTGGCGTAATGATACTGTTATTGACAAACACATTCTGTTATTTCGAAATCAACAACGGCTGAGGAATTGAACGCATGTCATCGTACTTGTGGCGGCACGCGAAAACCATATGATTGGCCATGAATATGCGGGTGTTCCTGCAAACAGCTATCGAATAATTTAAGAATTGCAAGAATTTTTTAAAAGGACTTACAAGGGGGCAGAATGCTTGATTCCACGAATTTCTTTGAGTTCCAACGATTAGCCATTTCAGTTCAAGCGTATTCAGTTTCCAATGAGACTTGCATTTGGGATGACAATCAACAGGTCTCAAAGACAGTCGCTGGAGGTGCGTGGCATAAATTTCATTCACGAGTTGAAAAATCATTTTCTCTGTACATTTACGCACCGGAACAGAAAACACAAAATGTTGTTTATTAAGCTGAGTTACATTGAAAAAATATTTGGAATAATCGCAAATAAATGTTTTCTAACACTTTACAAATTCAACTTTGTTTTCAAAACAAATAATTTCACTCAGTGCAACGACTGCGGAGTCAGCTAGTTCTTTAATAAGTCTTTACAGATATTAAGTTTGGATAATCTTCTGAGTTTTATTGTAAACAGTATAAACACTTGTTGGCATAACACTTACTATTTTGCATTGTAGGTGTCATCCATGCGTTAGAAAACTTTATTTAAAAGAGAGAAAAAAGGGAGAAAGAAGCATGTCTCAGACAAAAAACATTGCTGTTTTTTACTTGTTCACAACTTACTTGTTTCATCACTCCGCTGCTATATAATCCGCTTATGTTAGGCCGCACAACAGTCAAGCAATTCCCACACTTCAATAGTCTTCACACACATAAATAGCGCCTCGAAGTACTTGAGTACCACAAGTACGGCCATACCCTTCAATGTGGCTCATCACTAACTCATTTCGGATCAAACATATGCAATTTCGCTTATTTAGATTTATTGTATTACGCAGAACCGCCTCTTATGAGTCTCAAACCGCATGTGTGCCGGCGGTTTACTTCCACATACAGAGTACTTAAGAAGTTTTGCAATGAACGCTTTACTTAATTCGCATTTCTTGGAAAGCGCTGACTCAGTTTATTTTAGGCTGTGAAATTTTCCTGCCTCATTGCTTGACTTACTAAGGCACTGGCTGACTTTTTTAGACTCATCTCGGTGTTATTTTATTATCTTCAACTGACTTTCTGCTCAATTGATTGATTGATTGACTGATTGGTAAACCAGCTCCCTAGCTGGTTGGTAAGCTTGTGCGGCGCAGTGCTCTTAAGAAAACATGAGCTAAATTCCCAGCTGGACAAGTGTTCTTTGCTTGTTTGTGTGTATCCTTCTATAAGAAGGTATTCTGAATATACTAGTATGATTGTATATGTGCGTATATATCACTGTCAAGACTCGGTCGCAATTGGCATTCACTTCATATTCTCACTTTCAACGGAACTTCGTGATTTTTTTGCTACGCTTTACTTACTTGAAATCGAAGACAGCTTTGGCTGCTTCCGTTTTACTGCCTTCTTAATTATTACTTTTGGAATTCGATTATTATTTCTGTGTATTTTTTATTTCTTTTTCGTCATGCTGTCCAAGAGAATTTGCTGCCAAAACAGTGTAGCGAAGTTTTAATGAAGCACAACAACGCGGGAAATCGCTTGCCAGTTATAATTTATTTTTCTCGCTCACTTCCTTTGCACTTACTAATCATTAAGAATTCATATCCAACTACGAAGGCAACAACTTTTATATACAGAGATTAGTGATAAAAAAGTATATTTATGTAGTTTTCTTAAATTTTTTGCGATTTTAAATAATTATATTCCTATGGACCTACTGGGCAGAGAAATATAATTTTTCGCTAGTAAAGGTTCATAATAGATACAACTATAATAAATTAGGACCAGTGCGACTTAATTGATTTTTTTAAACGTAGAAATGCTGTTTTGTATCTTATCAACACCATCACTTATTGAACGGATTGCAAAATATTGTTGCCAAAATCAATGTTATCAGTAACGTTTTCCTAGTTCAGTCGGGCTCATCAAAAACAAGTAGTTCACTGTGTCCATCATTGACAGCCTTCATCAATTCATCATAGGCACTCTTTTGCTACTCATTCAATAATGGAACATTTCTTGATACTTGTTGATCCAAAGTTATTCTGTCGTAGGCACGCTCACATTCCAATGTACGATGCACTACATTTCTGATTTGACGATTTAGCGCTGGCATATGAATTTCAGTCAATAGTTTGCCACTCATAGTCAAACACAAATCTTCAATCAATACCAATGTTTCATTGTAGATGTCATAGTTCATTTGCAATTCTGAATTCTATGTTGCCATATGCCACTTCCCAACTTTTCCGAATAATTTTTTTTGATAGATAGATTAGAAAAAAAAAATTAAAAAAATTATGGAAAGAAGTGACTTTTTGGAATTTTACAAATTTATCAATTCAAATCAAATATAATTATCAAAATATTTCAAAAAAACTTTAAAAAGTTTTTTTTAATTATGTTGTCAACTTAAATAAAATTCTTTTATCTTTCTGTCTTGTCTTTCTAGCAATTTTTCCATATTTGCTTACTTTTTAAACCTCCTCTGCAGTTCCTCGGACATTTCAAGACTAAAATTAGCCAAATCGATTCTGATATTCACCACTTTTAGCGAGACTAACGAACAGCATCATCATCATTTATAGAAAACGTTTGTATGGGAAAAATAAATTGGCTGCTTTTAGGGTTTCACCTGCAATTACTCGAACTTTTCTCATCTATGAAACCTTAGCTAGATCTCCATGAACATTTCAAAACTAAAATTAGCCAAATCGGTTCAGTCGTTCTCGACTAACGAACAGCATTTGATTTTTATATATATACATACCTATATAGATAAATGAAGAACCGCTCCAGAATGTGAATTGATTAAACTCGTCGTTCTCGTACATTGAATTACTGTGAGATATTAGTAAATAGTGATGATGGTTCAGGTCTTTGTTTTGGAATAGTTTTATAATTTACCTCCAATAGTATTTGAATACATTCTATCTACACATAATAAATTAGTCGATTTGTATAATTTATCCATTAATATACCAAAGTTCTAAGACAATCTTAAGAGCTTAATATTGAGATCATATGAATCTTATAGGTCATAATGTGAATAGGATACACTTTTCACTCATTGAAAAATTATCCAATAATCCAGACTAAGTAGATAAAGTATAATAAGTAGATAAAAATAAATTTATGAGTGGTTAAAGCATAAATTAGATATTTATGAAATGCTTGACAGAGAATACATACCTAGTAAATAGAATTCCTCTCACACCAAAAAAAAGAAAAAAATCGCAGACGATAAAATTTCCACCATAACTAGTTCTAAATATTGTACAAACTTTTAATAGATATTTCCAATTTCTGAAGAATAGCTGACCATATTTATCGGCTTAGACCATAGACCTAAAGTAAACGTTGAAAATTTCAAGCAATTACGTAAACTATGTCCCTTAAACAATCATCATGCCTAAGATTCTCTATCAAATTACCAAATTAAGTTCTTCCAAGAGCACAAAAACACCACTTTAACTAATTAAACTATATAAATTTGCTATTATTATTATAAAGCATTAAAATCAAATCATTAAATTGCAATCAACTGAGGCATGCCGGGCGTATGAGTAACATTTCACCTGCTATCAATTGTTTTTCTTACATTGCGGCTTACGGACACGCATATCAACAAAACCAACGATAAATTGACAAATTTCAGTGAGAGAACCTACACACCTGCATTATATATATGTATTATATACATATATGCTAAATTATGCTCAATATATACTATACAATAATATTACTTCCTGGTTATTGTCAATACATTTTGATTGCTTCTTAAGTTGTTTGTGGTTATTAACATAACTGAACATTTCATATTAATAATAGCCGTAAGACTTCTCGATTGCCAGTAATGCTGCTGCGGCTGCTCTCGACTGCCAAGTGCTGCATAGATACTCGTAATTGCATTGCGGTCATTTTGCATTCAATTCCCATTATTTCGAAGAAATCTCCTAAAAGCGGTTTATGGTGAATTATTTGTTTGCCATTCGGGGAATTACGCAAAATTACTGCATGTGCACAATTATTATTAGTTATGTAATTTGTAGAGGCATTTCTATGGTTGTTGCCACAAATATTAAAGGAGAATACGAAAAAAAAATTAAAAAATAAAATGGAAAAATAATTAATTTAATTAACAACCGATGGTTTAGAACATAATTTAAATTACTCTTATAAAAATATTGACACCTCAAATTATTATTTGCTTCGTTAATCAAATAAATGGAGATTTCAAAATCGAATTCCCACACACCCCAACAATTGCCTCAACATATCGAGGTCCTTACTCGTAGAAAGTTTTTACCATTCTGTTCGTGGAGAACAAACTTAATCCGCTCACTAATTCCCTTCAGAACCAGAGCTCTGAACTCTTAAATCAATGTTGAAATATACATATGTACATATACTACTCGTATATATACATATATACGCCATTATTAGGACCATTGTGCTCCCCGAGGGTACCTTTAACGAAGCTTCTGAGTTTTTTCCATCCCAGCTGCTCAATTTCTCTCAGATTAGAATAATGGGAGCCATGGAAGGTATTCTAAACCGACAGAAGGCTAGGCATTCGCAGAGATAATGCTCTAGTGTCTCGTCATCATCCGCGCACGCCCTACATTCTGCTATTTCTACTATACAAAGTCTCTGCAGGTAGCCTCTTAGAGGTAGCTGCCCCGTGATGACCCCTGTGATACAGCTTAGTTCTCTTTTGCTTAAAGTAAGAAGTTTTTTGGTCTGTCCAGTGTCAACACTACCCTACAGTAGTTTTGTTAGTACGACTCGTGTTGCACATGTTCCAGGACCTGACATGTTCCCCTAGCATACATTGCTTTAGACAGCTCTTGAGAGAACTGAAAGATCTAAGCGTGCCAACTCATCTGCCTTTTCGTTTCCTTCTGTACCTATATGACTGGGTACCCAGATAATTTTAACTGAGTTTTCTCCCGCTAGTCTATTAATTGCCTCTTTGCATGATCTGACGCATTGATCATGTTGGCGCAGCGGATAGCCTTAATTGCGGCTTGGCTAGCCACAAACAAGTTGAGGGACCTGTTTGCTTGGGCGCAGGCCCACATAGCGGCCTCTCTTCCGACAATCTCAGCTTTAAATACCGAGTTGTAGTCGTTTAGTTTTAAGCTGCTTTCAGTGTGTGGGTTTTTAGAGAAGAACCCTGCTCCCGTTCCTGTTTCACCTTTTGATCCGTCGGTGAATATATAGATTTCACCATTGGTACTATCTATGATTGTATCGTTGATCCATTCTTCTCTGCTGGGGAGGAGAACGTTGCCTTAATTTACCCAACAGTCTCGCTTTCCGAGATATACCCGCGGAGCTAATCAAGTCTTTCATTCAGAAACTTAAAATAAGCTTAATTATTGTATTATGTCGTTTGATGACAACAGCTGATATTATTGAATTTTTCGGCAGCCAACTTCACTCTTAACCGATGTAAGGTTCTCTTGAGAAAAATGTTTTTAAATTTTTGGGAATAGATTTTGTTTGGTGACGAATCGTAGATTGGGTTATTCACAAAAATGTTAAGCGCAAGAGATCATGGTCTAAAAAGGATGAGGCAAAGCACTTCGAAGGCGATAGCTGAACAAAACTGAATAATGCACCGGTCTCTGCCAAATGTTTTGCTTGGGAGTAGAAATCAGTTGGACCAGTATTTAATGATCTATACATCATGATCATAAATTTCAAGTTAGGTCGTGGATCTAACAAAAAATATTGTCGTAAAGTACATATATAGCATGTTGTTCATTGCTTTGCATGCCCACTACATTCACAGTTCACAATTCTAACTCTAAACATTAAGTTCTTAGCTTGTAGCTATTTGAATAAAATTTACTCTCTTCTTCCTTCTCTTTAGTATTTATAAATTAAATTTTTCCACTCGGCATGCCTTTTAAGAATCAAACTTTGAGTTCTCAATTTAAACGTTCCATTTTGGACGTATTTATGGTTTAACAGTTGAAATTTAGTAACAGTAAAATAAACCACACACACCAACACATACACAAGTGTCTACATGAGTGGAATATGAGCAGCGCAATTGTTCCACGACAGAGTACACTTGAGTTTACGAGTAGTTTTGCGTTAAAGTTTTGCGAGCCAACCAACTGGTGTACACTTTCGGCGGCACCACTTTGAGTGCCGCACATTTAACCTTTTCTCGCGTGCCTCGAATATTTGGTTGCATGTTACTAATGTTTCCATTTCTCGTTCAATATTTTGCAACGCCTTCCACCGCACCGCTCCACTTGGGCAGGCGCTAGTCGTGTGGGCTTGCCGAGCAATCCGGCCAGTCGCAAGGGCTCCATACTTGACATCACCCAGCAGCAGCAACAGCAACAACAGCAACAGTTACAACAACTACAGCAGCAACATCAACAACACTTGCAGCAGCACCTGCCGGTGGGTATCGGCAATGCAGCTACCAGTCCACCCTCGGATGATGAAGGCAAGCAGTTCACGCCACGCTGGAAGGGCTCGGGTAGCAATTTGCGTCCACAGAGCGCCAAACAGGCGCTGTCAATGTTGAAGCAAGCCTCCTCCGCCACGAATGTGGCTATGCAGGGACAGACGGGCAGTGGTAGTCTGCTGAGTGTGGGCACCGACAGCCCCAAGCAGATGCGGAAGGGTAGCATGATTAATTTGAAGGCGGGCGAAAATGCACTCGGCCCGACGGCGATGCTGCAGCGCAAAGGTAGCGTTTACGCGCACACTGCAACGGAACGCGACATCAGTAGTGTCGGCAGTAGCGGTTCGCCACAGCGGAAGGGCAGTGTTTATGTCGGCGGTCGAGCGGCTGGCCACGAAGGTGAGTCGCCACTGATGCGGAAGGGTAGTATGTATAGTGTCAGCAGCAACGAAAGCCCGTCCATGCTGCGCAAGCAGAGTATCGCACCGCATCACATCAGTGCCAAGAACTTGAGTCATGGCAGTCATGCCGACAGCATGAGCAGTTTAACGTCCACGACTGCGACCACAGTCGCCACAGCGGGTATTGATACGGACTATGGGCTCAAAATGGGACCGGGGCAAATACATCCAAAGGGTTACCGCTTAACGACGGTGCGCCATGGTGAGCTGAAAATGGCATTTGCCAAAATCAAAGGCATCGTTGAGGTGGAGGTAAGTATGAGTTCACGGAAAGATCATTTAGTTGAACTCTGTGATTTGATTTGGACTCAAGACTAAAAATTCCAAAGTTTTATTTAAAACTATTGGAAATCTTGGAAGTTCTTTAGTATTATTGAACCCAAATTTTCAAAAACAGTAAAGATTTGTCAAGCCTGTTTTGCCGGATATATGTATATCCTACGATCAAGCTCTAAACTCGAATCATAAAGTTCCACAACCCTGTCTCAGCTCTATTGACTAAATCCTTGACATCTTCAAGACCTAAAGGTCCCGAGCTCTCGACTCTAGGGCCGACGCTCTTAAATTTTGTCATAAAATACCAAATTTTTATCTTGAGACGAATGATCTGCTATTGGAATCCGATATTTCGGACTTAGTTTGCAATAACTCCCTTTGCAAAAGTTTATAACTCCGCCAATTCTGTCTAAGCTTGCAAGAATGATGGCTTTTAATATTAGATGTGGTCCCTTAACGAAAAATCTGAGTCTAACTCAGTAAAAGTTAGTCCAACCCTTGTGTATTTACATTAACTTATGTTGCAAGAGGACTTTAACCACCACAACTTCCGCGCAGCGCTGTTGTTGAGCCAGTCCGCGGAGCTCGTGTAAAATTAATGAAAATTTGCGCACCATTACGCGCTCAATTAACCGTTAGTGTGCAGGTTGTTAAAATTGCATACATGTCAAACGGAACACCAGCTGCCACTGCGCCACAACACATGTGCACCCTTTCTCATATAACGGTACGTGCATAAACAACTTGGCCATTAGTAGCCATTTTACCGTTGCATTTTATTACACTCGCCGTTTTTACCTTCATCCACTTTGCACACAACTGTCTTTTCGTACATGCACCGAATGTCATTTTTTCTTATTCCCTCCACTTTGTATTGCAGGTGATATGCGCACGCAACATTGTGCCCGAGGACTGTGAGACACCGCCGGATACATATGTGAAATGCTACATCAAGGATGGCGATCGGCTGCGGCATAAGAAGAAGACACGCGTGATGAGACACTCGTCCGAGCCGTACTACAAGCAGACGCTCAAGTATCAGGTGAGTGAATGCCAACCAAAACCAAAATGACTAACTTGCACGCGGCAAATGGCCTCAAGCGCAATAAGAGGTACTTCGCTGATTGTGGGCATACCTTGAACATGGTTGTGGTAAGTGTGTAGCGGCTTTATCCCCACATGAAGTGCTCTTAAAGTTTACAAGCGCTATCGGGACGCAACGTGGTTACGGCTTTTGCCTGGTTGAATTTATGTTGACACACATACACGCGACCTCTTCAGACCCCGTTCACGCACAAACAAACGCATTTGAATGTCGTGCCTTTTAATTTCCGCAATTTGCTGAAAAATTTACTGCTGATGACTTCCAAATGCCATGCAGCGTGGGCGAGTTTAATTCCAATGTGCTCATTTGGATGCAACGTACATACCTATACTCACACAAACTGCTTTATGTGTTTAAAGAACACGAGTATACTACATGTCGACCATTTTAGAGTATCTATGAAAACCCCAGTGGCATAAAAATAAGTTTTCAAATTCATTATGGGGATTCCTTTGAAGTATTGAGGAAGATAAGGTTCTTCCTTTTTGTATCTTTTTTAGTTCCTGTACGACAAAGGAGGATATAGAACGCCTAACAACTTTTATGAAACCCATCCTGGAAGAAATGCACTGAAAAGTATAAATTTATATGCCATGAATTGGCGGTCAGAGTTTTTATAATTTAAAAAGTTTCCTCAGTGGTAGTCATATTATACTAGGACATCATCCTTTCATATAGTTATTTTAAAGAAGTTTCCCTAGGCCTCCCATATATGATATTTTGCTCCCGAAATCTAAGAAATCAATCTAAGTCAGTCAAAGTTAGCTTCCTTCATTAATACAGTAATGAATCAAACTAGATAGAGATATTATATCAAGACATTTGGCTTTCTCACAATCAGAGAACTTAACTGCCGTAACTGGCTGACTGTTAAAGGTTCCCTATCAAAGTTCTCTTAAACTTCCAAATAAGTTGAGGTATTTTGTGTTTGATTGCGACTTTGATCGGTTTAACCACTGAAAAGCCATATTTTTGGAGTCATTCGTTTAAAATTTGTATATCTTTAGTCCAATTCAGTCACATTGATTTTTAAATCACTGAACCATGACGACATCGTCATACAACTTACCATTTACTTACTTTCATTTTGCGAAATTCGTCGGAGGACTTCTGACTAAATATATGGTATATTTATTAATGGATCTTAGGAAATAGTCGATTGGGTAAAAGTCTGTTATACTCTAACGAACTCAGAAGAACATAAAACAGTGATTCAAATTGTAATCATATCTAGAAGAAAAGCAATAAAGATCTCTTTAAGACCGACATAGAGAGGTTAGCCTTTGTCCACATCTCTTTTTCTATAACTTCTCCGAAGGCCTAAAACTGTTTTCTGAGAAAAATTAAACAACTTGTACTGGAATAATATATTAACCTTTAACTACTGAGGTGAAATATTTGGGCGTAGTTACTGAGGTGGGGGTAAATTTTACCCCTTTATAATCTATAAATAATTTTTGTCAACGAAAATTTTTTTTAATTTATTTGTTTTTAATTGTAATAATAAAACACATTTTTAAATGAATAAAGTAATAAATTTAAAGAAATCGAATTTCTAGTTTAACAAAACGAGGACTTTATTTCATAGCCAATTTTCTTAAAACTAAAAAACAAACTACGATGTGTAAAATTTGACACCACCTCAGTAGTTAAAGGTTAATGACATCAGGACATGACAGCTCAAACAAGTTCAATATTAGGTAAGGCATACATGAAAAGACTGACTTTAGTAAAGACAATGTGAACAATTACGCCTTTTCAATGAACTCCCTATAGGGATGCCTTCACTTGCAATTAGTACATATGAATATACTCCTGTAACTCAAACGAACCTTAAAATCGCGAAAGGCAAACATTGCAGTAAAGCAGCACTTGGCACATTCACAGCGTTACCTAGGTAGCTAAATACCATTGCAGTACATGCACGAGTGCACCCACGCTGGAATGTGGGAAGCACCAGTGCGCTTTGTTAACTTTTGTAAATTCTGCGCATTTCATGCGACCATTGCCAACCATGCGATTCCGCAGAACACTGCATTATTACATCACGGTAATCAAATGACCATGAAGTCATTATCAACACACGCTTATCGACACACGAATACACGTGTACGATTTATGCTTCGCTCAGAGTGTGGCTGACTGTGGGCGTGTGTGATGCAGTAAATAGTAGTGATGCAAGACTAGTGCAGAACTGTTTCATTGGAAGGCGGTATTGGTTCTCGTTATTTCTCGTTGAAAACTTCGCGATGTAATCTCTCTCAATACCTTTCTCCCTCTCTCTCGATACTACTCTCGTTCAATCTCTCTCGCTTTTAGAATGTCGACAAGTCAAGACAAGAGTCTACGAGAAATGCTCTTTGCAGAGTTGTAGTGCCGACTGGCCCACTCTGCAGCCGTTCCGCACCAGTCTTTTATCGCTGAACAAACTCTTACCCAATTACTAATTCTTTCTTGAACCGCCTTCCAATTATAGGTATGCGAATGTGGTATTTACTATCTGATTAAAGAGCATAACAAAGACTTCCCAGGGCGGAGGTATTTTGGCGTGAATTATTCACGACTAAAAATAGACCAGAATTAATTCCTTGCAGATGCATTAAAATGGAATGAAAGGGTTGAATTATGTTTTCCTACTTTTTTGGAATACAGAAGGCAATTATAATTTCATTGTCATTTTATTTCAATAGAAATATGTACATACATATAATAAAACCGCTCGAATTTTTCCAACTATTGAACTCCATGGAAACATTCATTGTTTAATCCCTTGAAATTTTCAATGAAGTGACCTCCATTCTTTAACAACATAACCCATGGTTGACATGTATAAAATAATACAACATGGTTTGATAAAACACTTCTGACGCAGTCGTCCTCAATGTCATACTTTCTTAACAGCTCCACTCTCACTCTCCAAACTATGAACCGACTCTAAATCCATAACTTTTGTTGAAACATTGCCTTTAAAACAGGAAAAAAACGTTTCTAAAATAATTTTGAGCAATGCTTTCGACAGTTCTTGCCCGCGTAAAAATCCTGGTCCGTTCTGGTTATGTAAATCTGACTGTTAAGGGAACAGAAAAACAGATATTATCTTTCATGCTGTCATTTTATTAAAATGCTGATGACTAGCTTTTGAAAATATATCCACCTTTCAATATTAAATATCTGAAGGCTGCAGTTCTTGCGTCAATTTGATCACAACGACGTCACAAAGATGCGCAACGCTTGAGAACTAGGTGTGAGAGACTGAGGTTAGGTCTTCCTCAATAGATACGGTAGCCGCAGCAATATTCTCGTCACTGCGGGTACTTCTTTGTCTCACTGCCACCGGAACACTTTGTACTGTGTCTGTGGATTCGAAATTTTTCCACTAGATACTGTTTATTATTGTTCTGACAGGACGATTATTACGACCATAAATTGGACGTAGCGATCATAAAACCCTTAGGAATTTTTCAGGAGTAAAATGCAAAAGTTTCCATTATAGCTTTTTGTTATAAAGAAAACTTCAGCTTTCGCTAATAATTTTAAGATAAGGCAATGCTGAATTATATAATGAGTTGTTTTTCGTCCAAATATAGTAGATATGAACTAGATGAGAATGAGAAAACGGAATTTTATTCTATGAGCGAGTGCTCCGTTCTTCCACATATTGGACGTAGACATTTTTTCCAATATGTATAATCAGACCTGGACTACAAACCAAAGTCGTATTGATAGGAACGCTTGGAAGAGTCAAATTTCCGTGGTTTTCTACAAAATGTTAAAATATCCCAATGTCATTATTTGGTGAACCTATAGCCGAAGCAAAATGATTTGAAGATACTCATTTTAATTATTTTCGTTTTTTCTTACAGAGTGCCGACGTATTCGGTCGCAACATAGTCATTATGGTGTGGCAACGCTGTGTGGGCTTCGAACACAACCAAGGCTTGGGCGGCACCGAAGTCAATCTCGACAAGATAAATGCCGCACAACGCATAGGCGGTTGGTATCCACTCTTTCCGATGCATTCTTTGGGCGGCTCCGATTCGGATAATTCTCCTTGACCGATCACGCACACACAACTACGAAACACCCAAACAAATACAATGAACAATAAAATCAACACCACAAATATGAATCATAATACAATAAATACAACAAAACGAAGTATAATAAATACAACAACAAAAACACCAATAAAACAACTACACTATAATAAGCAAAAAACTATTTATGATAATTATAATTCTAATGGTAATGGAAGTAATGATTACAATTGTAATGCTAGTAATGATTACAAAGGTAATGCAAGTAATGATTACAAATTTAATGCAAGTAATGATTGCAATGGTATGGAAGTAATGATTACAAATTTAATGCAAGTAATGATTACAATGGTAATGGAAGTAATGATTACAAAGGTAATGCAAGTAATGATTACATAAATTTATGTAGCGCAATGGCTCAATTACAATTTATTAGATTTAAATTGCAAATTATGGCAACTATGCAAATATTACAATTACAACAAACTATTATGGATAAGCAAAAACAATTAAGAATGGTTGTGGAGCGGTTAGTAGTGGTCCCAAGGGCTTGAAGAGTGAAAATTTAATTATTGTTTTGATGAAAAAATATTAGTAAATCTGACAACAATGAAAATGCATATTTTATTAAAAGAGCTTATAAAGAATTCTTCTGAAGAATTTGTTGCAAAACAACAACACTATTACACAAACATACACTATAGCATGCCTAAGAGTATGCACTTACTATAGGTTGAAGAGGTGGTGAGGAAATGTTAGTTACTATTTACAAAGAGATGAGGGGAGAGTAGCAGTAGATGAGAGGAATGGAGACAGCTTTTTATATACAAACATATACAGTTACTTCAAAATATTTGTACATTTTTTATTTCAAATTTCCAATATTAACACCAAAAACTACAACAACAAAACCAATTTACTCACATATAAATTAGGTGAATAGTCAGTTATGGTTGCAGATGAATGTGTTTGTTGATGGATATAAACGTAAGAAAATTATTTTAAAAAAAGTATTTAAAATAAAAATAAGAAAGAAAAAAATTTAATAAAAAAAAATCAGGAATGTTGCGTACCTTAGTAGCACTGAAGCACTGAACACTGCAGTACAATTAAACTTAACCGAAACACCAGCGCCAGCGCATCAGCACCAATGAACCACGCCTAACACCGCTTGCATTACACACACAGCCACAATTACATATACATATAGATACATATATAAACAAACTATAGTATATACATATATACACAAAGATATTTTTGCAAATTTGTTGCTGCTTAAGTGTAATCATAAAAGTAATGCAATTAAAGTTGGTGGTCGAGCAGAAAAGTATTCAAATTAAGCACCTTTAGCAGGTGGCGTAGCCTATTTTTAGGCGCACAACCGGCGGCAAGTGTGTGAAGAGTGAAGGGTGCTAGTGGGCAATATTAGAGTAATATTTCAAAAATACGTATACAACAACATATCTACAACACACACCTACAAATTACACTGAGCCACACTCCACACTATTTATTGTTGTTGCAGCATTTTAGTGGCAATTACCATATCAAACTGTAGTTTGCGGGGATTGGAGTGGGTTGTTAAATGGCATTGTAAACGTTGTGAAAAGTTGTTTCAGAGCTTACCTATGCATACAATTTTACAGAAGCTACACTTTTCAAATGAAAATATGTTGTATTTTAAATAGCAAATATTATAAACAATTATACGTATGAATAAGCAAATTAAACTAAATGTTAAGGTGTGATGTTACAAATAATCATAAATTTAAATGAGAGACGCATTCACGGATTTTGTTAATATTTTTTTATTTTCTATGTAATAATGATATTTCAAGTATAATTTAAATATCAATGACGAAGTACATTGATTTTTTACAAAATTTGTTAAAGAAAGTTATTTAAATTTGAGTCGTCAACTTTAATTGAATTTTCTACTTCAAAATTTTTATTGAATACTTTGTTTCAAAAAATTTTTATGAAGCAATCATCAGAACATGCTGTAGGTATGGATGCATGAATGGAGACATGATACAAAAACCTCAATGGTTTTCAGGAACAAGGAATTCAAACTCTTCGATAATTTGGTTTCAAAAAATAATAGAAATTTAAAAAAGTAAGATAAACTAAATAAAATATGAGATATGTAATTTATTTATTTCGAAATTTTTTTTCTCTGCAGTAGAACCTAATTTTTTAGTGGTACAATCCCTTAACTGCATCCATTCAAGCAAATTATCTCCTTTGAGTAATTCGTATTCGCTTCAGTACATCTAATTTCATTTATTTACATAGTATTTGGATGAAAATATGTAAAATGTTAAAGAAAAGGTAGGTTCTCTAGCGCTTCCTTAACAAACTGGGAATATTATTTCCTTTACCATTTGAATTCTGTACGAATGTATATATAAATATTTCTAAAAGATGATTAAAGGAATTTCTCGATGATATGTAACACTCTAGAGGTCGTTCAAAGCATAAATCTAGACTTTTCCAATTTTACCATTGTACTCTAGTCGAATAGTTGCGATAGTATACGTGAAAATAGATCATCCTAAGATTGAGGAAACCCACTTATTCCCATTGGCTACTCTTGTATTTCGTAACTATTTCATCCGAACCCGAAGTCTTCAAAACCACTCGTTTTTCTAAAAAGTATTCTCAATTTATAACTGTGAGAACATTAAAAATAACTGGTACCCTAGTATGGTACAGTGGTGTCTAGCCTTAGTCCAGACATATTTATGAATAAACATAATAAATACCGAAGAAAACAAACAACGGATTCGAGTACTCGGTAAATGCAATAAAATATTAACCACTTGAAAAACATTTTCGAAATAGACTATGGGCTTTTTTCTCTTGCCTTTATAAGAAATTATTCAATGCAAAAGGATTTTAATATTCCAAGAAGTTGTCAAGTTGAAAAGGGTCTAATCAACAATTTTTTTATTTTTGGGTTCTAGGTAAACAACTTTTTTCTTCTTAAGATAAATCAACGAATTGTATCGGATACTATTCAATTAATGTCAGATATTAGAAGAACTCAGAATGTTAGGTCAGATATTTGTAAATAAAATAATTCCAATTTGATAAAAAAATATGATACGCTCGTAATATAAATCTCGAACATGTTATCTATAAGCAGCGTTAAATGAAAGATATTAAGGTTAGGGATGGCAACGATTAATTATTTGATTAAATTAATCGATTATTTTCATTCAAATTACGATTTAATTGCATCGAAACACCTTTTCAAATTACTCGACTATTACTCGAGTAATTGCAAAATAATCGCAAACAGCATTTTGATATTTAATACATTTTATGTTCTTCTAAGTTAGCTACAGGGGTCGAAATTGCAAACGGTGTAAACATAGTTAAATTCTAATATGTCAACGTAGTTTAATATCAACAAATGACGCAATGGCGCCAGTTAAAAGCGAAGTGTGGACATTTTTTTAATAAAATAAGCAATAACTACGTTAAATGTTAACTTTGCTGCAAAAATTTAAAACTTTCTAATAACATATCAAATATGTTGCAGCATTTAAAATTAAAGCATGCAACTGTAGCCTGGAAATTGGTGGTAAGTTGGAACAATCGGTATTACATTTTAAATTTCTTCTAGTTATATATAAATATATGTGTACAAATTAGACTCTGCAATTTAGGAGTAAAGACAATGTTTCCCTAAGTGATGATGACACTGACACCATTTTGTGCACTCTAGTGCACAAAAGAAGGAGGAAGGACAACGATTTTACATCTCCTCAAGATGAATTGAGCTTTTATTTGAATTGTCAGGTATTAGAACTAAGTCGAAACACTATTTAGGCTTGGGAAGAAATGAAAACCGTTTACCCAAACTGTACGGACTTTCAAAAAAGTATTGTCATCTACTTGGTACCTCAGTACCAGCTGAGCGGCTTTTCTCAAAAGCGGGTGCAACTACGACCGAAATACGCAATCGTTTGACAACAATACGTTTATCGAAATTGCTTTTTCTTCAAACTTGGTTGAACAGACTTCTAAATTTGCTTGGCTTCAATGAATATATATTCCTTTATACTAAGACAAATGAATTTTTAATACGATTTTTTAATTGAATTTCCGTTTTTCTTTTTGTGTATATACCAACACATTTTGAATGTCTGAAATAAGAATATAGTCTCCTATATTTTATTGGTTTTATTTTTACGCAAAGTTGCAAACATTGGAATTAATCGATTAATCGATTTTTTTACATTAATTGCAATTAATTGCAATTATTTTTTTATATCTTGCAATTAATCATTTGATTATTTAATCGATTAAAAAAATTTTTTTGCCATCCCTAATTAGGGTACGTTACCTTTGCATTTTCCAGGGCGTTTTGAAGTTTTTGACAAATCAATCTTTAACAATTCCATTATAATACCTAGAAAAGAGGCGATTTTAAGTTCAAAATTCCATAATATTATAAAGTCAAGGGAATAATCCCAATTTAATAAGAGATATGACAATGTAACACATTTTCTTTCAATAAATCAATAACTGTAGTAATCCAAAAGTTGTTCCGTTTTTTGTTATATTTTGGTAAATTAATAAATTTATGTTGACGATTCAAATTTTTACAACTCATAAATTTCGGAATTATGTAATCATATCAAAGATCATTATTCTGCATTTTAAAATTTACGATATTTATTTAAGTAGATATACAAATATATTCGCCACAAATCTTAAGTCGCTCACACAAAAAAAACCACAGACAGATAAATTTATGTAAATAAAATGTCTAAAATTTAAAGGAAATATTTAAACACTAAATTCTATTATATTCTAATATTAAGTAAAAACTAACAATATCTATTAATAAAATATTAAATCTTCAAATTTACTGTGCATAAGGCCAAAATTGTTGGGAAACCATATTCAAAATTGACAATCTCACTCAATTCTCTCTACTAGACTAAGAAACTCTAAGAAATTTATTGCTATGAAGATATTTTCTAACTAAATCAATTTACGGTTATCTGAAATCCATAGGATATTTAAATACTGAGGCTGTTTCTTCTATGTTAATATGTTTACTAACTATATACTACTATACATATATTAAAATGTACATAATATTATAGACAAAAGGTATTAAAATATAGTAAAAAAATAAACAGTTATAAATGATGAGTATAAAAGTATACAATTGTTCACAAATATATCAATATCTGTAAGATTTATGAATATATGGAAAGACAGATGTAAAACGCAACCACAAATCACATTACAAGTGTTTTCAGAATTAATCAAATCAATCATTTATATATATAGTTTATAATAATTTCGTGCGAAACAAGCTAAATAAATTTCCAAAGATACTATGTGAACAATCTTCGATTTTGTCGGATATTAGTTTTTCTTTTTGGGGCTTTATTTTTCCAAATCATAGCCTTAATGTTCCAGACTGTTTTAGTTTTTTTGAAGATTAAAATATACTGTCCAGTATTTGAAGCATGCTGTCTAGACGACTACATCTACTGAGGTCTAACCTATCTTTAAAGTTTACACCACTTTTTCCATCCTTTATGGTCTTATCTCTCTCGGCCAATTTGATGAACTCTCTGAGTTTTACACTCTAGATGGCAAATTTATTTAAACTAGAATCTTGGGAGTCGACGAAAATATTTTATGTTCATCGGACAAAGGTTGGGTATTCGCAAATTTGCGGGAAGTATCTATAGCTGAGACCTCAGTGGTAAGCGCCGAACTACTTAATTCATTCATTCCTAAAAGTAAAAGCCTATAGGTCTGTCTACTATCAACATTACCATTTAAAATGAAACTTTTACTTTCTAAAATCTTAGAACTTCTTATTTAAAACCATCTCATTTGAAGACCCTACTTTTTATTCGCATTTACTTTCTCTCAGCTCTACTGCCATTGATGTATAAATGAGAAGAATTTATTTCATACATATGTAAATGATTGATTTGAAAATACTCGAAATGCTGATAAAATATTATTTCAATATTTATTACATATCCATACAAACATCTATATATCATATATGTATATGAAGATCAATGGTTTCTGTAAGAAAATCATAGATTGAAAAATAATTTTAATGTCAAATACACAAAAGATCGTTGCTTGTATGAATCTAACAAAGTCTAAAAACGCCTTCACTTTCAATGGCTGTCAACAAAATAAATTAAATGACGTAATTCGAAATAAAAATCAAAAATCTTTCAGCAGTTTTTCAAGAAATAATACTACGCAGAACTATCTGAAATCTAAAGACGTCTAAGAAAAACTGAAACAAAACACAATTTTAAAAAAATTAAATTTTTAATAAGAAGCTAATTTATCAAAATCGTCAAAATCTAGCTCCTCACCTCACCAGGGTACGCACACGCAACTTTCTGTGCTAACGGTACTTAAAAAATACTTACAAAAAACCTAAATAGTTAAATATGAAATATTATATATGAAGCATGTAACGGAAATATAAATAATTAACTATATAAAAGTAAATTTAATTGTTTATAAATGTTATTAAAGTGTTGTAATTAAGGCAATTGAAATTTCAAAATAAATGCTGGCAACTCTGTAGTTCTGAAAATAAATCTGAAATATATCTCCATACACATATATGTAGATATATGTATATCTCCACAGGAACATTTATATTTATTCCTCCTATGTTTTATAAAGAAATGAAATTAAGTACTTTTTAAACGGTTTCTAATAATTTTTATAAAAAAAACTGTCATTCACTTTTCACTATCGATTGATAAATTTTTGTCATGAATTATCTTAAATTTAAATTGGGCTTAACCTTTTAGATATCAAAAATTAAGTAAGATTATGCTAGATTTCTTTACCTATATCACATAACTGGCTTTCGGCAACCCCAAAATACATTCAAATAGAAGAGCTGATACCTCAAAGACATCACTGTTATATTCTTCTGCAATATCTAAATTCAGTTTTTGAAGCCTCTTTACCAAATAACTTGAAATCTGGATAGTTCTGGTAATATCTTCGTGATTGTTTCTTCGTGATTTTATTCCTTGAGTTAGTTAGTGAAATAAACAAATTTGACTTTGTTAGTAAACATTTTGCGATATTGAAAAATAATTGAAAACAAAATGCAATGGTTTTATTGATCTGTAATAGATCATCATTGATCCACAAATGAAAAGTCGATCGAAATCTCATCTCATTGTCCCTTTCATTCTTCGATCCGACGTAAATGGATTTTTTAACAACTTTACAACTTTTTTAAAGTAAAACAAGAGCTCTTATTAGGCTTATTACAAATCTATAAATAACCTAAATTATATAAGGTTAAGCGCCTAATATTTATTAAAATATTATAAATATAATTTTAATTCAATTCTCCAACCCAGTTAATCTAAGGCAAACGGCGCAAGATCTATTCTCTGCATTAAGTGGCTATACCAGTGTAACCCATGAAAAATTAAGCGATTTTCGTGATTTTTTTTTTTTTAAGTAAGTACTCAATCGAATGTTTCGAAGTTTTTTGCCATAATAAAGTATATTTTCAGCTATATTTTAAAATATTATTTTACAAAATTATTGAAAAATAAAAGAGTTAAGAGTTAAAAAAAAGTTCCCCAACTGCTGACATGTTTCCGGCCGAATGTGTAGCTGAAACAAGAAAACTTCAAAACGGTCATTAAATTTGAAGGTATTTCCTAAATAATAACCTACGATTTTTGAAATATATCAAAAATTAACACAATGGCGTAGTTCTGAAAAATAAAAACTGTCGTTTATTTTTATCCCTCCCATATCGTTTATTTAGGTAAAAAAGTTGTCGTTTTTTTAATACCAAATTGACAATTTTCAACCAAACAAATCGCAAAGTAATGGTATAGCAAATATATTCAAGAATACTCAATTTCAATTTGAATTCGATCGGTCAATTTCTCGTTGAGTTATGATGTCACAAATTTTGAAAAAATGTCGTTTCGAGAAATTCACGTTTAAAGTTTCAACTATAGCGGTTTATACCTGCGAGCGGAACGCTGCCATTCAGAAACTATTCGCTATCCGCTTTCACAAGATATTTTTGAAAGTATAAAGTATCGAATAAGCAATAAATCGTTTTTATACTCTCGCAACAAATGTTGCTAAAGAGAGTATTATAGTTTTGTTCACATAACGGTTGTTTGTAACACCCAAAACTAAACGAGTTAGATATAGGGTTATATATACCAAAGTGATCAGGGTGAAGAGTGGAGTTCAAATCCGAATGTCTGTCTGTCTGTCCGTCCGTCCGTCCGTCCGTCTGTGCAAGCTGTAACTTGAGTAAAAATTAAGATTCTTGATGAAACTTGGCACACTTATTTCTTGGCACCATAGGAAGGTTGCTTTCGAAAATGAGCAAAATCGGACCACTGTCACGCCCACAAAATGGCGAAAACCGAAAACACATAAAGTGTCATAACTAAGCCATAAATAAAGCTATGGAAATAAAATTTGGTATGAAGGATCGCACTATGAAGGGACATATTTGGATGTAATTTTTTTGGGTAAGTGGGCGTGGCCCCGCCCCCTACTAAGTTTTTGTACATATCTCGCAAACCAATAGAGCTATATAAACCAAACATTCTGCAGTCGTTTTTTTTAGCCACTTCCTAATACAGTCCAAAAATGTAAGAAATCGGATAATAACCACGCCCACCTCCCATACAAAAGTTAGGTTGAAAATTACTAAAAGTGGGTTAACTCACTAACGAAAAACGTCAGAAATACTAAATTTCACATAAGAAATGGCAGGTGGAAGCTACACTCAGATGTTTTTACAAAATGGAAAATGGGCGTGGCGTCGCCCACTTATGGGTCAAAAACCATATCTCAGGAACTACTCGACCGATTTCAATGAAACTTGGTTTGTAATAGTTTCCTTACATCCCAATGATATGTTGTGATATGTTGCCAAATCGCTTCACAACCACGCCTACTTCCTATATCCCAGAACTTTGAAGACGATCTCAATCGTTTACTTTACAATATATAAAGGAAGCACTAGTGAAGATATCGGTGCAGAACTTTGCTTAAATACTATGTTAATAGTGTGGCAGCCCCATTCTAAAAATCGCCGAAATCGGACCATAGGTTTTTAAGGCCCCATATATCGAACACGAGGACCTCGGTGCTTCTACCCTAATATTATGGTTTCCACAATACAATATTATACAATATATATGACGAATATGTCTGTCAAATTGTGTATTATATAATATAAATAAAGTTTAATAAATAAATTGCGAGAGTATAAAATGTTCGGTTCCACCCGAACTTAGCCCTTCCTTACTTGTTTTTTTTTTTAAGTTACACACAGTTATAGCCCCTTAAATAGTTGATCGAAACTAAGCCCATTCCGTCCTAAGGTTATCCAGCACTTATGAACTCAATTATTTTTCAGAAAATTCCATTAATATGTCGACTTTCTTCTTTGAGGGCAAGATCTCTTCTAAAACTAGACTCTTAGTTAATACAAAACATATTATTCATATCATTGTAATCTCAAAGTGAGCCTCAAAGAACTCATTTATGGTCACAAAATTTATGTATAATATCTAGAACATATGTATGTCCATTTTTCTTCAATTTCAAAATAAGTATTGTTTATTATAGATTTACTAAATAATTTTCACCATTTTCTGAATAGATTTATTTTATTTATCAAACTACTAGGTTATAGTAAAGGCTTAAAAGGTTTTTCCTATTATATCGGAAAGAATAATTTTTTACCGAGTTAAACATTTTGAACAAAAAACAAATATACTTGTATCTAAACTATTCCACGTCTAGTACTAAATTCAACTCCTAGGTATCCTATAATCTATCATTACGAATGAGCAAGATAAGTGTTTGAATATTTCTAACTAACCTCCTAGTACTTTAAGGAACTGCATATGTATATGTATACTACATACATATAATGTATTGCATATGTATATACTAAGTTGTTGGTATTGATTTTGTAAAATTCTGCGAAACGACAGTCTCAAAAGCGTTTCAAACACGAATATGGTTGTGCTAAACAATTTTCTACCGAAGACTATGACTATGAGCTTGCCCCAAACAATTGTTGTGTCAATGCGAGTTCACCTACTAGTCTACTACTTACATATATATTTACTAACTAGCTACATAGTTGTAGTTTCCTACATACATACATACATTTGTACTTAAAAGCTGCAATACAACACTATTTTATGTATTGTAGTAACACTTTTAGGACTATAAATAATAGTTTATACTTAAAACATACCGAAATATAAATATATATAAACTCTAGCTATACCTAGTACTATCGAACTGCATATACTCGTGTGTATATAAGTATTTACTATTTAAATTGTTATGAAATAATTTCCAAATAATTTACTGATGTGCAATTTTTGTATTCGAAATAAATTTCGAGAAAATATGTTTCGGTTCAGAGCCTAATTGAAATATACCTTTGTATTTAGAGGTCAACTAATTTGATACTGTTTATGATATTTTATTGAAGACCTTTGAATAACCTACATTTGAGGGGTGAAATATGATCAAAAATCTATTTTCCTTAAATTGAAATATATTTTCATAAATATTTCGCCAATTAATTTAAATATTTTTTACACATTAACAAAAAAAAAATATTGTTAACCTTTAACATTTCTTCAACAAATCATGTTGACACTGTAAAAACATAACACCATAAATAAAGGCGAACAGCCACGTAGTCACCGAGTGATTACACAAGAACAAATAACTGTATTTAATGATTGGAAAAGGTGTGTTAAATAATAATGTTTCATAATCAAATATACGATTACTTCATATATATAACACAGAAATATTTTTTTTAGTGTATAAATAAATATTGACCACTATGATGGACAAACATAAGTGTGACACCCAGCTGAGGTATCATATATTTATGTAAATGTAGCTAATATATAAAAATATGTTTACGAAGTAATAAAGAATATGTATTGATGGCTTAAAGGCATACACCCAAATGACATATTATATAAATACTTAAATTAATATATTTAAAGAATTTAAATTAAATAAAGGGAAAATGAAAAAATATTACAAAAATACAATCTTTATTCTGATATAACTTATGAATTTTAGTAGTTCGTTTTTTTTAAAGAGAGACGTACACATTTGCAGGTGTGAAGGTATGCATACTCTCCTCCTCCTTTGTCCAATTGTAAAGTAGATTTATTAAACATTTCGTAGATATTCGTGGTTTATTACATATTTATTAGCCATTAGAAACGTTATGTTTGATGTAAGATTCGGAAGGAAAAAAAGCCTAAAGCATACTTCATCAAGATCGCAAATATTAAGGGTTTCCGTCTCCGAAAGTTTTTCCAAACATTGAATACATCACTATAAAAACGACAAATCCGGTTATCTAAGTGCTTCGGCTGAGTTGTTGTTGTTTTAACGCTGGAACGGAAAGTATAAGTCTAGTTGTCGTCGAGGTCACCTAACGGTAGGTGTGGTCATGTAACAGGAAACGTGCTATTTCGGTTGGACAGAGAGAAGGATGTAAGATGAGTCGGGTTCTTTGGTCAAGCAATGAGATGACTAGTATCATGCGGGGACTCATTGCATGGAGGGTCCTGTGATTCAGTCTGGATAAGTAAAAGTTTAACAGTATCCAGGATGAAGTTGCGCAAGGTTCAATCTGGTTTCACTTGGCAACTCGAACTCATCGCCTGCTAGGGATGGCGATTTTACTCCAAGGACTCCAATCAGCGTGAGGGAAGCAAGGAAGATGTTAATGGCTCCGCTGTGAATGGCGTTCAAGGCGTGTATGAAGTTGTCCGCGGCCACAGTGTCGTCGTCGTATTGTGCTATATCGTCGATGTGTTGTAGGAGCATTTTTTGATGTATCTGGGAGGCGAATTCCGCTTCAACAGATGACTACATGGGTAATTTCTACGAAAACACCCTAATAGAAACTGCATGGTGAGCAGTTCATTATGCTAATTTACAGGTAGCATAACGAGATCGCTGTGTAGGGTCGGCTAATGTCACCTAATCGAGCCAAATTGTTTTAATATAAAATATACAGACATGCCGTCTCGTCTAATAGTTTACTTCCTTTACTTTCCAAAAGAGAATAATAGTTCGAAACAAACGGTTCTCTCACAAAGGAAGCGAACCATATTAAGGTGAAGTCGATGTCTTTTATGGATTAGACGACACTGTGGTATATATTTTGAATGTCGGGCATCCATCAGCGTACACATTACAGCGACTGAGTAACCAATTTAAGTCGGCTTCTTTATCAAATCTACTATCTTTTCGACTTTACTATAAAAAAGTGGAAGTATTTCTTAAGGAGATAGTTGTGACCATGGGCGTGAAGGAGTAATATACAAGTGTCTGAAATGTCCTCTACGTCCAAGAATTACATCAGCCAAAGACGGTTCTGTTAGCTAGTTTACCTCATGCTGATCGCTGTTGCCCTCAGCTAGTCCCTTGAAATGAGTAGCGGAGGAAATTGAATCATGAGGAGACTATGTCACCAAGAGACACGCTGTATCCGAATTGAACCCTTTCTAACTCGTTTCTATTTTAATGTAATTTGTATTCTGTTAAACATTTTTTTTCATCCTAGTCCTATATTTTTTGTCCAAAAACATTTCTGTCAAAACCTATTAAAAAACGCATTTTCGATATATTCACTTACTTTCTTCGAGCGTTTCTTTTTTGCAATTTTTATTAAATTAAAATTCATTTAAGATATCATTTAAATAGTTATTAAAGGATCTACAATCTGTGTGTGGAGGGATTTTTCGATACCTATATTTTGAGCATATTTCAATATCTTCCGGTTGATCGGCAGTAGACAGCTTAAGAACCACTGACTCTACTTCAGTAATTGTAATTAAACATTGGTAATACAGTTGAACTTCCATAACTCGAACTTCTATAGCTCGAAGATCTCCATAACTTGAACTCTTGAGGTTCAAAAGTATTCTCCACAAGTTATTAGTCATATCGACCTCAAGACTTACCCCACCAATTGCACTTCTATTCCATTGCCACCTATAAATCCTTTGAGAAGAAAAAAAATGCCAAACAATTTCTTTCACTTTTTTTCTTTTTATTTGCAATTTATTTATTCAATTTATCTTTTCCGCACATACCGCATTATATACGTTTGTATATTTTTTCTCTAGCGCACACACTGACACTGTTCTGTTGTTGTTGTTGTGGCAAATTTCAATACAATTTCAATCTTCGATTTTATTAATATTTATTTTCATTACTTTCTTACCGTATAATATATATATAATAATATATTATATTATATGCATATATGTAATACTATACATATACATATGTGTGTGTGTTTATGTATAGTTGATAGATTTCAATCTTCATTTCATTTCATTTAAAAATTTTGGAATTTTATGCTTTTTTGCTTTTCTCACTGTTGCGCGCCATTTTACTCGTACGAACAGAGCGCGTCTACCATACATTATACCGTTAAACGCGCGCTACTTAGTAAATTACAATCGTTTGTATATAGTTTATATATATATATGTGTGTGTTTATATATATATAGTTTAATATTATATATATATATATATTATAGTATTATATATTAATTATGTTTACTTATATAAAAAATGGTATTTCATAGATCGATAATATTAGTTAATAATTTTGCTTGCTTTACACGACATGATGCCACACCCATTAGTGAGCGGGGCCGAACTTAAAATATTTTGCGAAATCCATACATATATAAAATTAAATTAAATTATGTGCAAACGTAAAGCGTGGCGCGCGCAGGCGCACTGAAGACACACACAAGAGCATAAGCATAAATAACCGTTAATTTATTGACGTACAAAAGAATTCATAACTTAACGCGCTAATTAAACTTAAGCGTACATACATATATACTTAACTGGTTTTATAGTACAAATTATGGTAAATTATACATTTTTCTTTAATTTATTTTTAATTTAATTATTTTACTTTTTACAGTTGCATTCATTTGTATGGGAAAACTGGTGGCGCGCTGTTGGCGCTTCTCATGTATGATATATATGTGTATATGTATATATATATATATATATAAATTACAGTTGCGATAGTGACATTTTAAAGTGTGTTAGTTGCTTGTATTCTGACTTATGCATTTATATTTTGTTTATAATTATATAATTATTTATGCTTATTTCATGCATTTAACTGAGCAGCTGATTGAACTAACTGTTATACATATATGTATGTATTTGTTTGCTAATTACTTTTCGCTAAATTAGTGTACAAATTGCATAGCTTAGAAGGTTTAACAGTTAAATAAAGCGCTTTTGCCGTTAGCATAGCAGAGCATAGCATAATAATACACATAAACATAAATTGCCTGGCTTTACTTGCTTTAGCGCTTTGTTGTTGTTGGTTTTATTTTAGTTTTTATTTTTTATTTTTTTTTCTATTTCTTTAAATATTTCACAACATATTTTTTGCTTTGTTTAAACTAAACTCACTTATATACTCATTTATATGTAGTCATTTACATATATGTATGTATATTTATATCATTACGAAAAATAAGGCGCAAATTAAAAGCTAATTTTACTTAGTAATTATTACATATTTACTTATTTAACGCTAAATGAAACTGTACAAAAGCTTGCTGCTGCGTGCAACAAGCAGCGCGGTTAAAGAGCGATTTAACGGCAATTATTATCGTATGAGAAAATGGAAAATATATGAACGAAAAATATGAAAAATTATAATATATAAAAAAAATTAAAAAAAAAAATTGAAAATAAAATTACAAAAAAATAGAAAAAATATTAAAAAAAAATTTTAAAAATTAAAAAAAAAAACAAAAAAAAAAAATATTTAAAAAAAATTTGAAAAATATTAAAACAAAAATTAAATAAAAAATATTAAAAAAAAAATATTTAAAAAATAATTTGTTTGCTTTCACTGCATTCTTTCCTAGCACGCTGGCAGCGGCGTATAAATAAATTGCAGCATTTTAATATTATAATACAATTAATTGATACATTTGATGATTTCATTTTATTTTCTTGACTTGCCACGTGCTTGGTTTACGTTATTTAACGGTATGTATGAAGTTATGTATTTTTTTTTTTAATATTTTTCAAATAATTAATTTGCAATGTTTAGCATAAGATAGTTTTTGTTGTATGATTGTGTCGCTGGTGCATAGCAGAGGCTGAGTTTTATATTCAATATTTTTTAATTTATTTTTTTAATTTAATTCAGTTTATTAATTTTATTTTTTTTTTTAATTTTTTTATCTGCTGAGAGAGTGCTGTTTCTTAGTTTTCCATAGTAATTTACAATATTTTGTTGAAATATTTTTGCTGCTGAATTGCACTCACTAATTCTTTTACATATATATTTATAATATATTAATAATATGTATGTGATTGCAGTTGTATGTGTATGTGTAGAGTAGTGAAAAATGCAGTAAAATAAAAATACAATTTCATATTAACTACGGAAACGCATTTACAAAACACACGCTAGTAATAAGGCATAACAGCCTTTAAGTCAACCATTTGCCCACACTGTCCCCTAAAAAATATTCTTTTACTAATATTTTTCTCTGTTTTTTTTTTCATTTTTGCACATTTCTGCAATTTTTTTTATATTTTTTTCGCATTTATACAATTACAATAGAGTTGTATCACTGTCTGTAATTTGTTTTTCTCACAGCATATAAAATTATTTTTAATTATTCTTCTATATAAACATTACCAAAAATTTAAAATGAAAAAAATAATAATAATAATACATAATGAAAAGCAATTCACAATACTTGTTAATTAGTTATTTCACGCTTTAGTTACATTTTTTCTCTCTCTCTCTCGATCTCTCTCTCGCTCTCTCTCTCTCTTGCGCTCAAAGTCGGCAAATCATATTTGGTCATATTGGTATCGAAACGTTTTTGGGACACATACACATTTACATAGTTTGCTAAACAACACTGCTGTGTTGTTGCTCGAAATAGTCAATAGTCGGTGTGCTGCTCGTGGAACTGCTCGGCTCAGCGCAGTCGGCAGCTTTGTTGCTTTTATAAATGAATGCCATGCTCTCAACCAAATGTATGTAGGGACTACGGTTGTTTGATTGTTGTTGGAGCATGTGGAAGTTAGGTTAGTAAGTCACATTTTGTTTTTACAGAGCATATTTATACATTTGTAGCAGTAAATAATAATTCTCCAATAATTCAAGTTTGGAAATTTTCCAAAAAAAATTAAAAAAACGAGAACTTAAAAATGCCAATTTCAACATTACGACGTAATAACAAACTAACTAAATCAACTCTTTTTTGGAACTTAATTTAAGGCAAATTAATTAAGTATTAATAATTAAGCATTAATTAATTAATTAAAAAAAAAGTTGTTGTTTAAACAATTATATAAACGACTTATGCATACAGTGTACATTCAATATAACTAGTCGGCACAAATCCCTCATCCCAGCCGTTCGCGGCATTGGCACGGCGCACGCGCGTCCAACCATCACCCTGATCGATCTCAATGACTTGCAGTTCCTCGCCCTCAATCATCGGTATGCTGCCTTCGCTGGTCGCTAATGGAAGTTAATATGAAAAAAAGAAATTAATAAAAGAAATTACAAAATTTAATATCTATGTATGTCTCTCTCTCACCTTCGAAGGGATAGAGCGCTCTACATGTGCCCAACGGCTGCAGCACCTCGATCTCCGCACCATCATAGTCATCCTCGCCGATGGCGTTCTCGTTCGCACTACCCTGTCCTGAACCCGGCAGTGAGGTGTGCGATGTACCCAAACCGCTTTCGGGACTAGCCGAACTGCTGATTTTGTAGCCGCGCATGCAAAAGAGGAAATTTGTGTAGCATTTCGTATGATTTTGGTTTGACGCAGCAAATATAAGCGCAATGAAGTGCCACAAATGAAATGAAATAAAAGAGAACACAACGAAACGAATATTTCGTTTGAATTTTAAAACGAATGGTCATGGTTAAACTTAGTCGCTAATTTGATAAAGTTTTTTTTTAATTTAGAAAATGTGGCAAATTGGGTTACTTTGAGTAAATATAATAAAATTAAATGAAATTGATAATTACACAGGTGCACAGTTGGGTTGAGAAATGGGTGATAAATATAAAATTACAAATACAATATACGGGAGAAACTGATTATTAGCAATACAATCATATGATAGATTTTATATATATGTATGTTATAATAGGGGTGTATAAAGTTATAAATGAAACTGATGAAGAAGTGGGTCCTATGATATTTTAGGTTATAATAATGATACAATGAACAAGATTAATAATTAATTTTTAACTTGGAGATAACAAAAACAAGTACAGTTGAACTTTCCTAACTCGCATCACTATAATCCACAACAAAAACTTCCGAGTTAGATTGACTTTGAGTTATAGAAGGTAATTTTTATGGAGAACTTGGAGTTATAGAAGTTCAACCGTATTTATATATTTTTGTAATGTTTTGTTGTTGTTGTAAAAGCATAAAACAATTTCTTTAAGTTTGTTTTAATAAGATTTCAGTGATATCCGGCTTTGAACCACTAAAAAATCTTAGAAATTAATCAAATATTAAAGGATAAAAATCAAATATTTCAGTTGTTCAAAAATATATATATATATTTAGAATTTTCTTTAGCGTCCCTAACCTCAAAATTTTCGAAAGTCTTTCAGTTTATTTAAATGGTTATTAAAAATAATTGATAGTTCTAAAGAAGCTCTGCAGCGTTTCATGCTAATTCATAAATGAAATGGGAGAATTAATTTAGTATTTTGACATATTTGATAAAAACTAACCTCAAAATTCTTGGATATTACAAAATTTATCTAACCACAAAATATCTATGAAATAATTAATTGAAATTTGAATAATATAAGACTGCACTAATGAGCTATTATATATATAAATTGATGAGTATTTGAGATATAAGTTGAGAAAAGAAAAAATATTTAAAGCTTTCAATGATCCCCATCTCATAATATACCGAAATTTACTAAATTTACTTTTTTATATTAAAAATCCATCATACCATCCCATTTATATAAATGGTACTCATATACCACATCACAATAATGCTAAGTACCTAGGAATCACCCTAGATGCTAAGCTTCGCTGGAAAGAGCATGTCAAGAAAAAAAGGTGCGAGCTTGATTTAAAATTTGCTAAGTTTTACCATCTCGCCGGTAGGAGATCCACTCTTTCAATCGAAAACAAGCTGTTTATATATAATCAAGTACGTAAGCCAATTTGCGCCTATGGAGCTCAACTATGGGGTTGCTCAAGTCAAAACTGTATTGACTGCATTCAGCGCTTCCAAAATAAGGTACTAAGAAGTATAGTACCTTCACCGTGATCTTGGTGTGAATTCAGTAGTGAACGAAATAACCAAACTTGCACAGACTCACGAAATGAGGCTTATACAGTATGTAAATGAATTATTTTTAAGTTATTAGAATTGAATTGTTGTTAGTATTTAATCATTGTATACTAGGTACATTTGTAAAAAAAAAAAACGAATGTACACACAACCTCAAAATTTTGGTATCATACCCTCAAAAGTTTCCAAAATACGCTTTTTAAAATATTTATAATTTAAAAATTATTTAAAATATTAAATTATATTCCCCTGAATACAAATTAAAAAGTTAGCTAAAAAATTCTAAAATCAGTGTAAAAAAATTAATTTTAAATTACTTGTAAATATCGAAAACGTATTCCAACCATATATAACCTCAAAAATTGTTAATATTGCTCTTAAAAATTTTAGAATCATTTAATATACTTTATATGTATATAGATTTAATTATCAAAACTAAAAATATTTTTATAAAAAATTTTAATTTGGTACAAATAAATATTAACCTCAAAATCGCGTCAAAATCTCAATTTTTTAAATAATAAAAATAACAAAATTTTTTGAAATTTTTACGCAGCTATAAACTCTAAATAAAATGCATCTTTATATAATCTAACTATATAGTGCTAGAATTCAATCGTCTTGAATTTAGATCTGACTAGGTCTAGTATGTAGTTCCGCTTGGAGAGAAGAGTTTATTGCTTTTACAACAACAACAACTGATGGCTTTGATACATATAGGGGAACCAAATAACCAAAATATGATAATTTTTTTGGAAATCAATTTTACAACAAATATACAATGTTAGAACACACGATAAAATTGGTGAATAAAAGAATACGAGGTAAATGTGTAAAAGCGCATTTCACAAGGGATATGGTATGTACAAGTATATACAAAAACATTGAAATGAAGATGGGCCAAGAAAGTAATGAAAGAATATAAAACTGATAAAAAATGGCATGAAACAGTTAAGTGAATTGACATAGAAATAGTGAATTGGCAAATGATCTAAAGCTATTTTCTTCAACATAGACTTATGAGTGTACCCGTTATTGTTATTATTATGCCCATTTTGTATTTGCGCCACATTATCCTCAGAACCTGACCTGCTTAAGCTGCCACCATCATCACCATGATCGTCGCCATCATCGTTGTGATCTTCGGCACTGCCATTGGAATGTCTGCAAGGCACATACAAATATTTATAAAAATATTCTTGTAAACAGTAAGTATATTCATTGCGCTCACCTCGATGTTCGATGTCCATTTTGCATGAGTATGCGACTCGCTTGCGGACTATTACTGGCCAGTGGCATTTGATTCGCACTCTCCAAATAGCCTTGGAACTTCTTCAAGTCCATGCGTAATTTTTCCATTTTGTGCTCGGACTCATTCAGTTGTCCTTCGACTGTCATCGGATTGCCCAGCGATGAATTCGACTCATAGACCATTTTCATTTTCATCAGACCATCACGTGTGGCCATCTCCTGTTGCAGTTTATGCTGCAAGTCGGCAATTTTAGCTTGTAGCTTCTTGCGCCGTTGACTCGGTGGTAAATCGCTGAAGTCTTCCTTTTGGCCGTCCGCCGTTAGTGAGTTCTATGTGGAGTGGAAATAAGGTGAAACGGTAAAGAGAAAAATTAAACGGGGTTGAAGTGAGGGCAAAATGCATACATACATACATACTAATGCTATTGCTGCCACTTAACGAGGTGATAAGTGCAAATGGCGTATATATAATTGGTGTTGAAACAGAAAAAGCATGAGAAAAATACGAACACTAAACAACGGTGTACAAACAAAACGACAAAGTAAATAATAATGGGTTTTCTGCTGGTTCTCTTTTGGTGATGTTGTTGCTATAGGGTGGACGTTTGCTATTTTTTGGTTTTAATAAAAATAAATACAGTGAAAACAAAATTGAGCAAAAGGTTTTCGTTTTTCTCTCAAAAATTTTCTACTCCAAAAATATTTGAACTTTTACTCAAAAAATTTATTTTCACAAAAAAATTTATTTTGTGAGTTTTGTAAAGAACCATAGTAAAAATTTTGAGTTTTTACTCAATTCACTTTTGAGTGTCACTCAAATACTTTTACTCAAAAATTTTATACAAGTACACAGAATTTTTTGCTCCAAAATATTTATTGTGTACATTTCATTTTTGTAAAGTAAGAAAAAGCTTGGAAAACATTTTGAGTTTTTACTCAATTATTTTTTAGTAAAAAATTTGTCTTACTATTTTTTCACTCAAAATTTGTTCCTCCTAAATATTTATTGTGTGAATTTTTGCAACGAAAGAAAAAAAATATAAAGTATTTTGAGTCTTTACTCATAAATTTTCTTATCCATTTTTTCTACTCAAAAATTTTACATATTTACTCAACTTTATTTCTCCAAAATATCTATTGTGTGAATTTTTTGCAAAGTAAAAAAAACTTAGAAAATATTTTGAGCTTTTATTCAAAAATTTTCTTACTCCGTTTTTACACAAAATTTTTTCCTCCCAAATATTTATTGTGGAAACTTTTGTAAAGTAAGAAAACAATTAAAAAAATATTTCACTCAAAAATGTTCTTACTAATTTTTTACTCAAAATTTTTTCCTTCTAAATACTTATTGTATTGTATAAATTTTTGTAAAGTACAAAAAACGTGAAAAATATTTTGAGTTTTCACTCAAACTTTTTTACTCAAAAATTTTATTACTAATTTTTTTCTCAAAATTTTTAGCTTCAAAATATTTATTGTATGAGTTTTTGTAACGAAATAAAAAATATTATAAAATATTTTGAGTTTTCACTCAAATTTTTTTACTAATGTTTTGTACTCAAAAAAAAATTTCAATAAGATTTTACTTACTCAAAATATATTTCTCAAATGTTTTTTAGAAAAACTAAATTTTTTTGTTTTAACATGCAAAACGTAAGAAAAAATGCGCCTAAAGCTATGCAAAAAAAATAATTAATCTAAATAAATGTGCAATTTTGCTCAAAATTCGCTTTAGAGAGAGCGTATACATTGTGAATAAAGAGTTTACAAAGAAAAGAAGGAAATAAAAATAGGTAAGAGTGGGCGAAAGAGTGCCACAACATAAAGAAAAGCGAGAAATATTTAACTAAAGCTTTGATTTGCGCCATTTTTTAAACGCCGTGCTTTTATATGACAGTGTGAGAGTAAGTGTGAGTGTGTGTGTTAAGTGTGGAAAAGTGTTAGGTGTATTTTTAATAAAGTTAGAACAAACGTGATGGTGGCATTAAGAGCAGAAAAGTTACTTAATAGTGATTAAAGTTTGCAGTTTTTTGTTAAAATTATTTTTAAAAATTTTAATTATTTTTTTTTTGCGAAAATTAGTTGTTAGCGCTATTAATAAATTGCAACACGCTTAATTAGTAGAGTAGTAGAGTGGCAGTGAAGTATTATTGCTAAATATTTAGTTAATTAGTATACAAAACAGTGGTTACAGTTAGAAAGAGCAGCGTAAAATCATTCATACCTTCATGGTGATACAGGCTTCATAAATCTTCTGTGGCTATTGACAGATAATTTTTTGAAATTGTATCACATTGTTATTGTTTTTTTTTTTTTTTTTGTTTCATTTGTTTAATATTATCAGTTGTTTTGAGTTTTGTTTTTTTTTTAACAAATTGTTTTAATAATTTTCGAAAGCGTACGTTGTGAGTGTGGCGGTGGTGGTGGTTTCAATACGCAATGTGGTTTTATGGTGTTTTTTGTTGTAGTTGTTGTTGTTTGTAGTGTACATATGTTGTTGTTGTTGATACAAAAGTGAGTGTAAATTCAAATTTTTGTTTAGTAAAAGTAAGAAAATATTAATTTTGGTTTTTGCATAGTAAAATTGTTTTTGTTGCATACAGAATAGTTATAAATACATATAAACATTTTGCGTTAAACATTTTGACAAAATTAAAATAAAGCCGCATTCATAGAAACACAGAAGAGTGTGAAAATAATACAAGTGTGTTTGAAGAAGAGAGAGGGGAAAGAAAAATATATAACGGTAGATATTATATTGCAATATGATTTCAATAACTTATTTATTTCAGCTTAATATAGACCTAACATTATGTATAAAGAGGTATAATCAGACAATATAAAGTACAACTGATGCTATATTACTGGAACTGACACGTTTTTCCTATTTTTTTTTAAAGCTGAGGAAGTCACAAAATGTGTTCTTAAACCTTACTTGGTGCATGATACGTATTTAGAAATGAGTATCAACTAATTGTATATCAAGTATATGGCAATTGACAACTGATCGCTAACTAGTTACTTTCGGGCCAGGTGAGAATTTTGTTATTAATTCAATAATATGATAAAAAATATTTTTAGACGTCAGTGATTTTTAATATTATTTAAATATAAATAACGAAAGCTAAGTATTGAAAAGGTTAAAATATACAAAATCATATCTAAGAGATAGAAGGGAAGGTTAATATAATACTATGTAGCTTTGAAATGTTTTAAGAAGGATATATATGTATACAGTTTTTTGTGGATTTAAACATAAAATAAAAAAATATAATAATATTAATTTACAATTTAAAAGCTAATTTTGGTCTAATTGCGAAGCTTTAAGCGCTAAAAAGCCAATTAAAAATATTTCGAAGCCTAATTGTTTATTAAAGTATTTAAAATAATTGTAAAAGATATTAGATATTATAAAACAGTCTTAAAGTCTTATAGTAGAACACAACGAAAACAAAAACAACAACAAAACAGCTTAAAAAACAACACATACTTATTAACAAAGCTCCGTCCAACATATAAACAACAAAATATTACAAACAAAAGACAATAAGAGAATGCAATTTTTTGGAAATTTTGGAATGACAGTTATGTAAGGACGATTTTTGCGAATTGCAATGTTGCACAGTTAAGTGAAATGACAGTTTGTACGAAAAGTATGCATGTAGATCAAAGCGCAGCACGATATGTTGTGGATAATTTTATTTTTTTTAAGACCAAATATTTTTTTAAAATTTTATTAATTTTTCTTTTTCTTTAAAAATTGCATATCACAATATATCGAGCGTTATGCGAAAACATTTGCATTATGCAACAATATTTAGTGACAAGTACAAGGCTACATGGAACATAATGTATGCACAAATTTTTCAACGCACTGTACCTACGCACATCGGGTACTTACATTCATTCGTATTTGCAACGTAAATCGCATGAGAACACACACATTTATGGTTTATCCAATTAATTTGCAAGTTATACATTGTGTTATTTATTGTTGTTGTTGTATACATATGCAAATTCGCGAGAGTATACCCCATAATCCAATAGGTAATCAAAACACAAAGAAAGGAAGAAATAGAGACATAAATACATTATGAGATACATAAGTAATGGGAAAGCATATCAAAAACCGAAGCGTTAAGAAAACGAAAATACGTGAAATCATTTGGAAAAACGGAAGTGCATAAATTAATGGTAAAAGTACAGTATAAGTTCAAATTTTAGTTGGAGAGAAGACAGAGTAAGATGCTTTACCAAAAAAAAAACCAATGTTAAATTGAATATAAACAAGAAAAGCGTGAAATAAGTTTACAAATGCGATTTTCAATTCAACAGACTGCTTTGAGACAGAAAAAATAGACAGACATACATATATGACTCTGAGATTCTACTATGTACGTTTTAGGTTAGGTTGAATAAAGTCGGGTTTTGAAAGATTTTTTTGTTTTATTTATTCAAAAACGAAATAGTATTTAATAGGAACTACTTCCTGATAGACAAATGGACATTTCTAAGAGTTTCAGTTCAGTTGAGAATTCGGAATTACCGAAGTTGAATTCAGGATGGTTTTGGCTACATTAATACTCGATATGAATTTTAAAATCTTGGCTGGCAGTCCATAGAAACATTAATTCCCTACTACTATACTTTTTCTAAGGCTTTCAACTAGTTGTTATGTAATAAGAAACTAATTATTATAGAACTAGTTACTAAAGGAGCAGATGATTTTTTTTTTTTTTTTTTCGAACTTCCCATATGTATGTCTTTTTTCCTCTGAGAGAATTACGAGAAAATAATTTGAATGGTTGGGAAAGCTCTCTGGATAATAGCACGATTCCGTTACTAGAGTTTCAAAAACACTATTTAGAACACATCACGAAGAAAATAACCTCACTACAAGGTTATTATTTCATGAAGATTTAATATTTCATAAAGTAACGGAGATTGAGACTCAAATATTTCATTGAAATCGCAACGGACTTTAAGTGAGCTATTTATTTAATTGATATCTTTAATTACATACAAAAAAGCGTAAATAAAACATACACAGAAATATAACCAACAAAAAACATGACAGAATATAAGATTTCCATCGAATAAGACAGCTTAAATATACATCAACTTAATAAACATATAATAACCTTGGGATCACTTATATTTCCTCGGAAAATGAAAAAAAAAACAAAATTCCTCAATTTTTCGACCCTCACTAATAATAAACTATTCTCTAATAGGAGCAATGACTTTGCTTCGGCGGTTGAAATTGAGAAATGTAGCATAAGCTGAACATAACCTAAACATTCAGATTGGAAAAGTGTGCTGAAAATGCATTCTGAGTGCATTCAACGCCGGCAACTGCCTCCTACAACGCCACACACTTACCTTATTGCTACCGAAGAAGCTAAAGATCGCTGTGCGTTTCTTAACGCCTTTGCTGATGGTGCCCTTGACGGTGAAATTATTTGAAAGCACACGGGAATCAAGCGGTGAATCGGGATTATGTTTTGACAGATCATCGAAGGGTATGTCGGTTGGTGGTGTGAAGCCCGATTGATATCTGTAAGCATGAAAGAGAGTTTAAATAAATATTATTTTGATAGAAAATTATGATAAGACAGTAGCAACCTTTCTATGACTTTGGCGGAGTCTTCCTTTTCGTTTATTGACTCGCCCGCTTTGACAATGCCCTCCATACACCGTGCAATGATGGGCGCCACCGATGATTCGACCTCTGCTGTGCCAACGATGAACTCACGTATGCCGGCTGTGCGCTTCTCATCCAACTCTTGTAGGCGATTGAAAACCTGTGGAAGGTAAATACATTTTTATTTTTTTATTTTTGAATTACAATAATGGTTTCTACTTACTGTTGGCAATGAGACACCGTAGTGCTGCCTTTGTAGATTATTGGTTTTCTGCAGTTGATTGGCATATTCGTTTTTCGCATCGTCCGATTGTTGTATCTTCGCCGTCATTATATTCTTATAGCGTTCCACTTCGGCTCGACTCAGATTCAGATCCATATCGGCTTTCTTGTGATTCTCCACAGCTTTTTCCGACTCGCGGAAGGCTTTCTCATAGTTGCGTTTGGCGCGATCCAAAGCGCCCAATTGTGCGGTGAGGGACTGTTGTAGAGTTGTGCCTTCATAGAGACATCGCTGTGAATGGTGTTGGTGCGAAATTAAGTTTTTTATATAAAATATGATTACTCATTTAATAAGGCTCACCTTTCGTTCATCTCGTAACGCTTTGGAGAGCACTTGTATGCCTTGCACTATGCGTTGCTCCAATGATTCGGCGACTACTTCACGCTGGCCGGCTAAGTCGTTGACTTCTTTTAAAACATTGCGGAAAGCTTGGCAGGATGAAAATCTGTTGGAGAGAAAAAAATGGTTTTTTATAAATTCTTTAAGGACTGATGAATAATTATTAAAAATTGAGTTTAATTACGAAAAAATATTATTTTGCTCGTAAAATAATAAAAATTTTACTTTCTTATTTAATTTCAAATTTAACTTTCTAATTATTTCTCTTCAAAGTTTTGAAAAGCACTGTATGCTGCTGGTTGGTATGAAACATTTATTCGCTACTCGTTACTTTGTCGCGCACGAGTCTTGCAAGTTATGGCGTACACTGCCAAAAACAATCAACAGAGAGTGTGGACTTCGTTTTCAATTTCTACAGTCAAACAAAGCGCATGACAGAGCGCAAGTATGAGTAGTAAACAAAGAGCGCGAGAGCGTATTTAATGTGGAACGTAAGTTTGTACAACCACTGGCGTTTTGAGCGGCAATCATTAAACTAATAAATAACTGCATATATACTAAGTGTATATGAGTTTAAAGATATTTATTAGAAATAACTAAAAAGAAAACATTCTTTTCACATAATACTCGCTATAAGTAAGAGATAAAGAGAAAGAGTGTGTGATATTTTAAATATAAAGCGATTATTTATTATCGATTAAAAATATGTGGAAAGAATTCTTTGTGCACTACAGTACGGTCTTAGAGGAAAGCAGTGATACAATTTTGACAAACCGGTGTTTTCTTTTTTCGGTCTCTACTGACTCGCTGAGGTCTACAACTTTGCTTCCGCCGTTTTCCAATAGATGTGTCTAGGGTCAAGCACTGGTCGATTAAATCGTTTTATATCGATCTAGGACATTTGTGTCAACATTAACCCAACAAAAATTTTTAAAGATCTGTTTGCATCCCAAACTTATTCTCAACTGAAAATGTTACTTTTTGAGCCGAATTCTCGACATTTGCGGGAAATTTTGCTTTTCTTTTTTAATTCCAATAAAAGTGCGGCTGAGGCCAATCGACATTTGTAACCGTTTTTATACAAAAAAGCCTTAAATTTACAAAAAAACGGCGGAAGCAAAGTTGTAGATCTAATATTATAAAATTTTCAAGGGTTAATGATAGCGGTTAAAAATTTGTTTAGTATAAATATATAAATAAGCCTACTTTAAACTATGGAAATTACTTCTTGTGTAGTATTAATAAATATTTGGCCAGAAGAGTATATAAGAAGAAAACTCATCTCTTGTGGATTAATATAATACAAAACTGACTAATTGAGTGTATTTTTACTTTTATAGTTAGAGGAAAAATTTGGAAAGTGAGAATTCTTTATTGCGAAAAAATTCAATTTTTGGTTCATATTATTTTTTTTTTAAGAAAACATATTTATAATCGTAAACACACACGGAGCGTGATATGGCGAATATGGAGTTTGGGGCATCGTTACAGTCTAGTTTTTGACCAAAAATTCACGAATAAGCAACGAAGTGTGTGCTTTTAACAAGCTGCAAATTTTATAGTATTTCGGAGGGATGGATATCCACATAATAAAAAATAAATTTTTTCATTTGCACTTTTGAACAAATTCCCGTTATATTTTGAACACGTGCTGGACTCATGAATATATTATTTCTGGTCTGAAGACAATTAGCTGGAAACTAAGGATAGTTTCTTTGTGTGAATGGTGTGGGTGTGAGTATTGTGTGTGTATTAGATGAGAGGATGGGGTCCAACCCCTTGTCACCAGTCCAGAGCAGTATGGAAGCTCAACTGGTAGTAGTTTTTTGGCTACGAGGTCTGACCGGAGACTTAATTCTGGTACCACGGGGAGTAGAAGCCCTTGGAGTTCGCTCCAAATTACTCGTGCGGACTGGCCCGTCGGGGAGTATCGTGGTGGTTGTGGTTTAATACCCGAATGCGGGGAGAGTGATCCTTGTCACTCAATGTGGAGTTGCATTGCAACCGGGTGCCGGACCCAAAGTACGGCAGAGGTTTTAGATAGGCCTCGAACTTCACCAAGGTGGTTAGTGTGTCCATTAGGGGTCTAACTTTTTGAATTTAAAAAAAAAAAAAAAATTACATGGCATAACACGATGAGGAATAGTAAAAAATGATAACTGCGTTTTTAGTTTTTCGATTTATTTCAAAAACTTCACGCAGAATTTAAATTGAAAATTCGTATGAAAATTTCATACATATCCCAAGAAAAAACACCATATGAGATTATGTTCTTTTCTTTGTGTCTGTTTTGTTTTGCTCTTCTTAAGTTATTCGTTGTATTTTTGCATATGACAAAAATAGATAACGGTAAATTTGAGTAAATGCTTTATGAATGATTGAAACTTCGTATAAGCGTCGCGCCAGTTGCCTTTATTTAGCTGTCGGTCTCTTATTCAGTGCGTGGCGGCTGGAGTGAAAGTGTCTTTTTTAATTAACAATGTCTTTAAAAAAAAGTGGTGTTGAAGTTTTAAAAAATTCAAAATAATGGGAAAACAATTTAATAACATTTGAAAAATCTAAGAATAAGAGAAGAGAAATCAATAACATTGAAAACCCCTTGAGTGAATTATGTAAGATTCCAAAACAGACCGTGATTATAGGAAGGTATATTGAATTAGCAAAAACGGAGAATTTGAAAAAGAAAAGATGCCAGATTTTTTCAAACGAAATGATTGCCTTGTGGTCGAAACTAAACTTTCCGAGCATAACACGTATAGCTGCACAACGGAAGATAACAAAAGTTTTAAATGATTATTCAACATTTTTAAAATTCCCGGATGGCAGAAATGTTACAATGGCGTTCAACAAGTTATGTGATATAACTGATTTAAAAGGTGTCTGGCTAGGAACTGAGGACAAAAAGTTGTATGAACTCCAAACAACTACAAATGGAGAAGTTGGGTACACGACAGCTAAAGCAGTTTGTGTGCATCCCTCCAAAGCTGCCCTTTTAAGAAAAAATGTTCAAAGCACCTCATGTTAAAAAAAAGTGGCGCTCAACACTTCAACATCATCAGCTGAATCTGTCGAGCAATTCGAAACTGCGCATAAGTGTTTTCTTAAACACTGGGTAAAAGAAGATTCTTCCATTCTGAATTTAAAAAGTTCTAATATTTGCGCTGAAAGAGCCATCAAAGTTATTCAGGAAATTTACCCTTTTTGTAAATCTGAATATAGTTTAAATCTTAAGTTTATCTCAAATAATATCAAAATGAATTAAATAATGAACTAAAACGTATATTTACTATAAAAATGTATTTGTCTTGTACTTAAATTAGTCTTATTGCTTCTAAATCAAAATTTGTCTTCTTCTTCTTCGCATATAATATCTGAATTTTTTCAATTTAAATTCTGCGTGAAATTTTTGAAATAAATCGAAAAACTAAAAACGCAGTTATCATTTTTTTACTATTCCTCATCGTGTTATGGCATGTAAAGTAGGTGTTACAAAAATAGACTACCCCTAGTGTCCATTCCACACGCCAATTGGTACCGAATAATGCTTTGCATTTTGGGGCGCTGATCATCGCATTGATTTGATCCGCTGTGTTTTTGAGCACCGTGAGGTAAGGCCGTCGTCGGCAGATACTCACGCAAATATTGGCTTTTGGACAAATGTAGTTAATGAACGAAGGAAAAACGAATATATTTAAATTTAAATTTTTGACAAATACACTTTTTTAGTCATTTTTTTTGGCATATATTGACAACAAAAAAAAATAATAATTGTATTATAATAAAAAGAAAAAATCCTTCATTCATTTCGCAGATAATGTTATTTTAAAAAATTTTAAATTTTGGCAAAATTTTAACAAAATCACTTCATAACTTTTCGTCCACTTTAAGTCAACTGTTTGGTGATATTTATTGTGTCCATCGATATTTTATTAACTATAATATCAATTCATAACAGTACCTCGACTATTTATTGACATTAAATATATAGGTAACGTAAACCGTTATTATTCCCCTAACCCTACACTTACTAACTGCATTTTCCATAACAGACTCAAATATTAAATGAAAATGTTACTCAACCACAGCACTTATAAAAATAAAAAAGTTTACAAATCACTCAAAACTAAATTACAAATCATTATGATTGCTACAACGCGAAACGCGAAAATTCCATGCAAATTATGTGCAATTTGTCACGCTTAAGGCGCTGGCAAAGAACGGCGCATTAAGTCAATCGAAATTGTGACAAGTCAACCATAAATGGAGGCACAAGAAGAACGCAAAAGAATTGCATAAATATTACATAAGTAAAGAGTGAGGCAAAGAAGACGCACACCAGCGAGCGCTGAATGAAGGGAAGCCGTCAGTGCGTATGAGCAACATGACGTCAGCGGCGCTTAAAGAGACAATGCATGTGTGCGGCATGACGTCGGATGTGGCGCCAAGTGTACCAGCAATGGCAAGTGCATGCATATAAGTATGTATACAAACAAATATATGAAATGTAAGCAGCGAAACGGAAAAGCGAATGAGTAGGCATTTTTTAAAGCGTTTTGCATTCCAAAGTAGTTAAGCGGCAGCATTTAAATGCCAACAACAACAAAAAGCAAACTAATTAATTACACCTTCAATTTGATGTTTTACAAGCGAAAAATGAGATTAATTGCTGTCAAGTTTCGCAACTTTGATGCGCGTAATTTGGCTAAAAATATGAAAACAACAACAGCTTATGCGAATCAAAATGCAGAAGCACACACCACAAACATATACTGTATACATACATACATACATACATATGTATTATATGTTTGCATAATTTTTCACAATTTTAATGAAATTTTACAACCGCCGCATAAAAGTGGAATGTTTCGAGTAGCGAACGCCCACACGCTTAAGCGGCCAAGCGGTCGGGCTAATTGCGTCAAAGGCGAGCAAAGACACGCACAAACAAGCGTGCGAATAAACAAAAATCACATATGGATATATACATATGTATGTATATAAGTATGTATATGTATTTATGTAGATATGTATGTATGTGGGATAAGCAGCGCAAGAGCACCGCGTAAAATATGGAAAATATATAAATTAAATAAAGAAAAGCGTTTATTTTTTGCAGCCAATTCGGCGCAGATATCTGGCAGTTGGGTGGGGTATAAAACAAACAACAACAAAAAGACCTTAAAGTAAATGGCTAGTGAACTAAATTAAAGGGTAAATAAAAAATTATTATTTAAAATTTATATTATAAATATTTGCAAACAAAGAAGTTGGAAGATTTAAAATATCCTTTTAAACGAAATTTTAAAGAAACAAGTAAGGAAAGGCTAAGTTCATTTTATACTCTCACAATTTATTGCTATATTTTTATTAAGATAACACACAATTTGACCCATATATTCGGCATAAAGTCCAATAGAAAAAAGAAAATCATCATAAATATTATATGAGGACTGAGGTAATTCCAGAACCGATTTCACTCATTTTCCCCACCAACATACATTACATACATCTAAGATTAGACACACTATTAGAAAAAAAGATTTCCTCTGAATTAAATTAAGATATCTGAGAGATTTACCGATATTTTCGGTGAAAAATTACCATAAGGCACTGAGTTCTTCAAATTCGATATCCGGGGCCTTGAAAAGTTATAGTCCGATTTCAACAATTTTTTCACAAGTGGTGCCACGGATCATATACAGTATTCATGTAAAGTTTTATTTCGCGACCTTCATTGGTGCCTTATGTATATATTATAAAGTGAAGGAATGAGATGGAAATCAAAATTGAGTTATGTGGGAAGTTGTCGTGGTTGTGAACCGTTTTCATCCATTTTCGGCACGTGTCATCAGGGTGTCAAGAAAATATTATTTACCGAATTTCATTGAAATCGGTCGAATACTTCCTGAGATATGGTTTTTGACCCATAAGTGGGCCTTGCCACGCCCATTCTCCATTTTGTAAAAAAATCTGAGTGCAGCTTCTTTCTGCTATTTCTTCTGTAAAATTTAGTGTTTCTGACGTTTTTCGTCCCAAGCATCATGTGTACCAAGTTTCGTAAAAATATCTCAATATTTACTCAAGTTATCCGTTGCACGGACGGACGGACGGGCAGACAGACATTCGGATTTTAATTTTTTTTATATACTTCCAGGAAGCATAAAATTGGACACGACCTATTTTTCACATGTATCTGAAAGTTAGGTTAGCGACAATTTTGATTTTTATCATCAGAGTATAAGAGTACAAATCAACAGATCACACTAAATTAAATATTAAATTCATTACTAAAAAATCAAAATTGATCTGTAGACTTTTCCAATATTTGTTGTCACTTTTTCGAAGTGTTTTTCGGGCTCTGTTTATATGCCTCACCGTTGACTCTTCCTTCAATTAAATGAATGTAATGGGCCCCTTTTAGTCCAGTTTAGTTTAGTTCATTTAATTGAAAGAAGAGTCTCCAGTCTAGTTTAGTTCATTTAATTGAAGGAAGAGTCCTAGAAGCCAATTTGATACTTTGTATCGAAGAACTGTATCAGCACCAAAATCATCATCTTTCAGGACGATACTGCGCCATGTCACAGTTCCAATATTGTAAGTACTATTTTTTTTTAATTCTACTAGCTGTTTTTAATCACATTCAGAACTAGTTTTGACGTCCTTCCTTGTTTTTTAAAGTACGTGATTTTATGTCTGAAATGGGGACAGCACCAATTTAAAGCCGATCGAAAACCTGAGAGCGGTTATGAAGAAACAGGTAGCCGCCAGGTAGAAGCCAAACTGTATTCCAACCTTTTGAATAGGTGGTCGGATTGAAATGGAGGACGGATTACGCCAAAAGCTCATTTTGTTCATACCAGTAAGGATTAAGGCGGTAATTAAGGCAAACAAATAGCGATTGAATATTTCTCAATAGATTGAGTCAAATTATGAAATAAAAACAAACGATCAAAGTGATAATACTTTCTTAAGGGGTATATACTATTTCCCTATAGTACTATTTTCAATATTTTTTTTTTTCTAAGTAAAAAATTAATTATTTAATTCGAACGTTTTTTTGTCTTATAGATACGTATTTAAAGAATAATTTCAGAAATTAAAAAAAAAATTAAAACTCCTCCATTATTATTATGATATTATTCTTGAGATATTGTAGAAATTAATAAGCCAAAAACACACAAAACCGATTTTTTTTAACTCACGAAACCCATGTAACCCCTTAATGAATTTTATGATCAACATTGCAGAATATTCGCAATTGTAATATTTTAAACAAATTTGGAAAAAATTCTCCACTGAAAAATTTCTTGTATGGAAATTTTTTGCGCTTAATTCAAATTTTCTTACTGACCGTTTTTTTAAACCCAGCACTGTATATTCAATGCGTTGGTGGCGTGCATGTATAAAATGGATTTTATTATTTACAAATTGTAGAACTCATGGAAAGTACGCACAAATTGGCTGACGGCCAATAATTTGCAAAATAACAAGAGAAGAATACATTTTGCTAAATTACGATAATTCCCCTCAAGTATACGTATGACCGACTATAAGTATATAGTGCCAAAATATATACTTGTAGAAATAATATGCCTTTTCAATTTATTTTTGTTGAATACTTGTAAAAACAAAAACAGTAGACCATTAACTGAAACCAAGTTTGCGATTTATCTGATAACAGTATACGCGGAAATCACCTTAGTAATATTTTTTTTTTTTTATTTCTTTGGAACGATTTTAGTTGAATGGTTCTTACGCTAAGATCATAGAAGAGAGAGATTTCCATGGCTTTCTTCAAGAGCTAATATTATTGGAACCAAATCGATCGAGTTTCCAACATAAAAAAGCTTTTCTAAAAAGTCACAGAAACAATAGTGTTCACCATAACCAAGGAGGTTAAGTTTGGTCAGAAAACAAGCTTCTAAAGAAAAACTAAAGTAAAGCATGATGAAATTAAAATAAAAAATTCATAAAAAAAACTAAAATTGAAAGTCAGTTAATTATTGAAGACTAATACTAATAATTACTTAGCTAATTACGATAATTATTTTATAATAAAAGCAAGCTGAAGACTAACATATGCATGTATTTCTACAAAGTAAGTGCAACAATTAAATATGACATACATCTGAATTCTCATTAAAATTAAGAGAAAAAAAACAACAAATACTAAATCAAATCGATGTACAAACTGTCTAGTAAGCGTTTAGCCAATGCAACTGGTGCATGACATTGTTGCGTCTAATAGCGCGAGTCCAAACAATTTAAAAATAGCGGCATTTTACGAAAATGAAAAAAGAAGACGGAGTGTGTTGCACGTAACTGCAGTTGTTGCATTTGTTGTTTACTGCATTTTCATGCAACAAAATTAGAGTCGAAGAAAGGCCAACTCGAACGTAGCAAACAATTTAAAATAATGATTTATTTATTATAATACGTAGATGTATAAAAATGTGTTAGTAATACAAGTTAATCGCGCTGTTCGGCATACTCGTACTTACTCGTTGTCTTCCTCCTCGCGCTTTTTGGGCTGGTAGCTTTTCGCTAGGCGTCTGCAAGTGAAGAAAAGAGAAATTTATTAATTAAAATGTTTAGACATACAAAAACGATTAAAATACAAATGAATTTAATTAAATGTATTTAAATAAAAATTAATTGCATTTCTTTATTATATTACATATTTATGACTTAATTAAGTATCTAAGCAATGCGATCAACGCTAATGCATGCAAATTATGCTTATAACATTTTCAAATATGAATATGCAAATATCTGATTACAAATATATTTACAATCCACCGCGAAGAAGGCTTTAGTCGCGTTGCAAGTGCATGCGCATGCGCGGCGACGCCAATCGTGCGCTTAATGAGCATTAGTGACGTTACACACTGCGAGCCGGCATTTCGTGCAATGGCAAGAAAGTAGCAAAAACACCAGCAAACAAACAAACTTTCAGCGCAGCAGTCAACAAACTACTCATCCATCCATCCATCTATCTCATCCACCTATTCAATCATTCAAATATTTAATGATGGATGATGATTCGGGTAAATGCATTGAAAACCTGCGCAGCCGAGCAACTGCACGAATTAACGAACGTAGGCTGCGCGCTCATGGATCATGTTTATTTAGTTGGCTAGTTGCTTCGCCGGCTCGTTAGTTGCATACTTGGCTGGTGAAAAAATCGCACTTTAATTGAGCAAATTATGTTTTCAATGTGAACTGTTTTTGAAGAGTAGTGAAAAGTAGCAAACAAAAAGTAAAATAAAAAATATAAAAAAATTAATACTCGTAACAACTGCAAGCTGGGATTTCACTGGGAAAAGTGAAAAAAGTAAATTCAATACAAAAGGTCTCAATTTATTTTTCTAAAGTATAATCGTGTAAATTTTGACTATACGAGGTATGTTAAAAAAATAACGGGAATTTTGTTTTCTGAAAAAAATATTTATTCATTTGCCGCCATTAATGTTGTCGCCTTTAAAATAGCCCGTAAACTTTTAAGACGAATGATCGTAAGTTTATCTTTATTTTTGGAAAGAGGTAAAAGTCATACGGACTCATATCTGCCAAATATGGAGCCTGGTGTAATACGTTTAAAATTGTATCTAAAAATATCAAATCAATCCGAGTAATACCCTTTGGAAGTTCCACCCATCAGGGCACATCAGTATGAATGTAAAACTTTAATCGTTTCATTATTTGCTTTTTTACTTCGTTCATTAACTAGATTTATCCATATACTATCGGAATATTTTTTGTTTATTGTTTTTAGATGGACCAATCATAAGTTATGATGTCCACTGCTTACTCGTAGTCTTCCTTTTGAACTGTATTCATGATAAGGTTCTGATATATGTGACTAAGCTTACTAAAGGCCAATATAAAATATGTCTGAATCTAATACCGCCTGACGATCAATGAATTTATTAAATTTTTATTTTTTCAATCCAAGCAATAAATAATCGGGTTCCCATGACATTGTAGTACCGTTCATGTTCGAATGTATCCTTTAATGTCTTGTCTGTTTCATTTTTGGACGTTATTTTCTAGACAATCATCAGAATATCTTCTTACAACGGAGCTTGCAACAATGACCTACAGTCAACCAGCTGACTCCCTCCATTATGTTTGCAATCTCAGGAAAAATATTAACTTTCAAAATTTTGTGAGGAATATTTAGAATAACACCGTTCCGATATTGCGTCGGAACTTTTCAAGAAAAAAACATCAAATAAAACCTTTACGAAACGAGCTCTTACTGAATTGTTTGTACTGCGTGGAACATCTAAGTCATAAGACCGCCTGACTTAAAAATCATATCAAATAAATAAAAACTATATGTATGTGTATATAGAGTTGGTTAAGGTTCACCATAAAGCGAGAGCGTTTCAGTTTATTACCTTCCAGTTTGTGCCTTTGGCTTGTTTGGTGACTTCAGTGAGCTTAAACTGGAAATACTCACGAGATAATCATGGGAAAAATTAGAAAAACCTCTCATAAATGCTTGTGAAAAGCCGCAATAAACAAAAGTTAGCGCCGAAGATAAAATTAAAACAGAAAGTAAAATAAAAATAATAAGAAAATATAGAGACAAAGAAAATAAAAAAACAAATGGCGCAAGTCAAGGTATCAAAGAGAAGTCAACAACTCTAAGTAACACGCAAATGCAGCAGCCGTTGAGCTGAAAGCCCAGCGACAACATTGTGGGGTAAGCGTTCTGCAAGAGTTAGAAGGGCAAACGACAGTCAGTCAACCGCTTTTAGACGACCTGAGATGTTGCTAATCATGAAGACATTAAGATGTAGATATAGAAATAGAAAAATCTGTAGTGGAAATTGTAACAAAGCGTTAGCAGTTGCCTCGTTCGGCAGCCAGTGCACGCATGCGCGACATCTCAACAAAGTAGCAACGTCTAACTTTGGTGAATGCGGTTGCTTCTCTTCCTTGTTTTCTTTTTTGATATACATAAGTGCTTGGGAAAATCGCTTAATCAGCGTATGTCTTGACTATTGACAGCACAAACTGCAGCGATCTTAACGCATCTGTTGAGTTAAATGCCAACAATAGATGCTCAAAATGTGCAGCAACATTGGAAGAGGCATAACTGAGGGAAAATCAGTGATAAATTGAACGGAAAATCAAAATTAATTTAAAATGTATGATTAATAGCGAATATAAGCATCCGTTTGAATAAGAAATATTTCAACAAAATTGTATTTGAGATAAGTACATAGGGTGGACATCTGTTAAATTCAAGGTAAAATTATAATTTTATTTAATAAAAATTGCAACTTAAAAAAAAAACTTAAAAAACAACGAGTTTTCAGAATAAAATTAGTTCAAATTCGGGTTCCCGGCATAGTTTCAGAACAATTCGGAATCTTTTATTTCTATTCCTTACAACAGTGAGTAGTATAATTTCCAAAAGACACTACTAACACCCACCATGCCACCACCACTTTCAGGCGAGCGCGCACGCCATGTAATATTGCTTGAAATGGATCGTTTGACCAAAAAATATAAATAATAATAATAATAACAGAGCGCATAACCTTAACCGAAATTCGTTGTTATGGCAGTCGCGTCGGCGGACGAAGATAGCGTTGTTGGTGGTGCATACACTTGGCCTAATTAAGTCTGCAAATATAACGTTAACCTGAGACACACATACACACACACACACACGAATTGAATCATATTGTCCGCCATAAATATCCGCACCTTGTAGCGCGCTACCCGCTCACATTACGGCTGACAACTCACGGCTATAAATTGCACGGCATTCAGGGTGACGCATTTTGGGGTATTTAATTTGCAAAGTGTTGTGCAGGTGGAAGTAGTATATATATTCATATATGATAGGTCTCAAAGTTCGTGAAAATATATAGAGTTGCATATTTTAGTAACAATAACGGTACTTGATAAAATAAAGAAAAAAATCATTTTTTAATTGTGGTATAATAAAAATTGAAATTATAAGTGAAAATTATTAAATTTAAGGAATAAACGAAAAATTAAATTTTCATATTTTCAATTTACGAAAAAACAATTTATCTCGTATTTGAAGTCTTCACGCACCAGTTTGGACTCTACATTCCAATACAAAAAATCTTAAACTTTATGATATCGATTATTGTTGTTGCAAAAGTAGAAAAAATTGCGAAAAAAATTGTAATAACGCTGACAGTGCTAACAGGATCAAAATCCGGGTCCGTTAAAATTCCGTAGACCCAACTGTCGTCGGAATGATATTTTGTATTGGTTATATGAGATCTAATTTTCCCCACCAACACCTTCTCATTACTAAGTCACTCAAAAATTAGGCTTCTTTTTACTCTGCATCGCACTCACCGCCATTCCCCCTCCAACAACGGTGTGTTAAGCCGACATAGTAAGTTGAAAACTAGGTAAATAAGGCAGTAGTGACAAGGCACACACACAAACTCACGCCTCATTGAAAGCTGCTACGAAAATTAGTTAGCTTATTTTACTTTAGCGCCTACTAACAATTGGCTACTTAGCATTGCAGCAAAGGGGTGCCGTCCGTGCCCATTGATACTCATACTCACTCGCATTCTATGCTAGTCTTTTACATAAGCACACCCTCGTAGGTGTGTGTTGCGTGTCGGCCACACTTCGCACATGCGACACTAATCATGTAAATTTGTTAGTGGGGGACCTCCCTGGCAGAGCCACCGCCTACTGTAGTTTTCTACATTTTCCTCCAAAGCGTCACATGTGCAGTTGTAGAGGTGCTGTAATATGATTATGCTGGGGTTTCACTTTACAACTCACACACATTCATGTATACTCACTCATTATGCCCCGACATCACAACAAATAAAAGTCCAACAACAAAAAGCATAATAGTCAACTTGTTGTTGTTGTTGCAACCACGAATTTGTGGTGTCACTTATACGGTCAGCAGTTATTGGCGTTTGTTTTGATTTGAATTGTATTTTATTTTTATGACATTTCATGTTTACATCATGTTCGTATATAGCTTACTAGCATACACTAGGGCTTATATGTATCGACGGGTAGCAAGTGGGTTAGTTCTGATTTCCGCGCTCAATTTCAAATTGGGTTATATTTGTAGGCGCAGGGGTTGTAGGTTGACACTTTGTGGTTGTTGTTTTTGCTTTGTTTTAGTTTTATTTCGTACCACAAATTGATCACTTTACAAATTATTAACCACAAAATGTCATTAAGTTTGATTATTATATGATACTAAAGATTAAGGCAGGGAAGTGATAAGCTAAATCTATGCTGAATATATGTACATACGTATTCGATTTGACAAGGGTTGACGAGCCGCGAATCGAACAGACTCGCAACTCATACGATGCAAACTTGCCCTAATAGCCTTTTCGCACAGCCAAGTTAATTGATCAATTAAAATTTTGATTGAGATACCAATTTTTTCCCTTCACACTGTTTTTGCTTTTCATAAGAAGTTGTTATGTTTCAACAGCTGATTGCTATTTTCTCAATACCACAGCCATTATTTCCAACAGCGATCTCTACTTATAGTACGTTCTTCGACGTAGAGCTGCATTTCATGTTCAACTCGATTATAATTCGATTGAAACTTAATGTAGAAAAATTAGGTATATATTTTGTATGGTAAATCGATTTAAATCAATAATTACTAGATAAGAACTATAATAATAAGTCGAGATCGTTAACCTCTTCTCTACTTATATCACTGAAGACAATTGAACCTTGGCCACTTAATATTTGAAAGTATATATATTCGCTAAAGTATAAGCATCTTTCGATGCTTTGCAAGGGATTCGGGTTTCCAGTTATTCACCAAGGAAACCTATTATTTATCCATTGACTAAGAGATCTAAAAGTGTTAAGGTGATCTCAGGAATCAAATATGTTTAACTTTGATTTTAATAAACCATTCGTTGCTTGTCTGAACATTAGCTATGACCTTACAGTAGAGTTGGGTGGTGACCTTATAAATACGTAAACGAATATTATTCAACCGAACTGACTTGGAGGATATTTATAACTCTCAGATCCAAATTGTCAGCGCTTTCGGCATCTTTGTACTGTTGTTATGTAGTTGGCATGTTTCAAAGGTAATAAACCTAGATTATAAGTATTGTATCAAGAATAATGTCTAAAGAGAGAGCGCAATTTCAAGCGGTATAGCTACCTCCGACGAAAGAGAGTCAGTTCAGCTATTTCTAAGAGCAAACGTTAAACTTGATTGTTCAAAAATTAGATGATAGAAGAGACCAGCTATATGAAAGGAAGAGTTAACTGGCAAGTAGGAATCACTAAGTCTGATATTACACTTGCAGGGACTTCGCCACTCAAAACTGTTTCTAGGGGAGTACAACCGGAAAAGATTCAAACAACTTATTGCGCTCCCAAGAAACAAAATAAGGCAACTAGTGGCACTTTACACCGGCCACTGCCGTCTTAAGGCGTCATCTGAACAAACTCGGAATCTGCTCGACGAACCTGTGCAGATTCTGTGATCTGGAAGCGAAAACACCTGAGCATCTACTCCTGGACTGTCACGCGATTGCGGGGTTAAGGAGTCAAAAGATAATAAATTTTTTTATCTGGTCAATAGTAGTTTTTATGCGTTTCGTGAGTCAATTTATATAAACGAAACCGATTTGGATTTATTACAAATCATTTATATTTTCGGTCTAAGGTTAAGGGTTAATATTTATTAATTATGATTTTTACATTTTTTAAGATACAAAAGGTAATTAAATAAATATCAAAGTGCTTCCTACACCACACTGCTGTACCGCTAAAAAAAAGCCAACTCACTATACAACAAAAACAACTGTTACTTATTACCACAATTCACCCAATTATGAGGTGCCTTTTATTATTATTTTTTGTTTTTGTTTTTGTATGTTTGTAAGGCAATCATTTAATTACTCATTGCATTCTCAAGCGCAAATAAAAACTAATGAGATTTTTCAATAGCGAAACGGTTAAAGCCAAGCAAGTAGCGGTAAGTGGAAAAGTGCACAGCTGCAGCATACCAAAAGCCGCACGCCAAGCGCTAAGCGTGGAGCACCAAACTGAAGCATATTTGTGTGAACATGTGTGTTTGTGTGTGTGAGGCCAAATTAATCGCTTGCCGCTGACCTTCAAGTCAACTGTCGTCATTTGATTCAGACTTTTGCTTTTGCCACAGCCAAATGAGATAAATGAAGCAAATAAGATATAATTCACATGGATGCATATATCTACATTAGAAACACTTTTTCGCACATATGGAACTCTAAATAGTATGGATGTATGTATTTGTATCTAAAAGCATAAGCTTGGCTTTGAAATCGCTTGAACCACACCACAAAGCGCACACTGATTTGGCGCCTCAATTGCCGATCGTTGTATCGATCGTTTAAGCATAATGGTGTGGAGTGATATGTAGGGAAAAATAAACGTTAACACATATTTATTATACATACATACAGATATACATATATGTATATACACATTAAAGAGGTTTTCTTGGTACAACATGGTGAGCCACCACCAATTTTGGCGATCTTGTCTATTGAGCCATGAGTTCGCTAGCTTTTTACTTTTATGCTCATTTGATGTTGTTTTTTTGTTTAATGCGAAATAAATAAATATTTGCGATTTCTACTTTGGTGCCACTCGCCATTTGTTGAATTGTTGTCTGGCTATATTGACAGAGCATTTCAATTGATACTATCGCTAAGTGTATTTATTTTATAAGCGCGGGGTTGCGTAATGTGCACAAGAATAATTGATAAATAAGTGGAATTAATAGTGGGATTATATAAGCTAGGAATGTTAATCTGCGATAATAAAAGAAAATATTTTTTAATTTTTTTAAATATTATGGGAAAAATTTATGAAAATTAAATTTAAAAAATGTTGAGAACAATTAAAAAACAAACAAAAATTACTCTAAATCAAATAAAAGATTAAATAAATAAAAAAAATTAAAATAAAAAAATATATAATATATAATATATTTAAAAAAAAAAATTTAAACTTCAAATATTATTTGGAAAATTTATGAAAAAAAAATATTCAAGTTATTTAAAATCTAAATTAATAAAAAATTAAGAATAAATATATTTTTTAAATTTTAAGAATTCTGTGAAATTAAAAAAAAATAAACATATGTATTTACAAAATAAAAAATACTAAATAATATACTTAATTTTATGAAATGTAAAAATAACCAAAAAAATTAAAATAGATGAAAAAATTTAATAATTAAAAAAAAATATTTAAAAAATAAAATAAAAACATATTTTTTAAAAATAAAATAAAAGAATATTTTTGAAAAAAATATTAAATTTTTTTTACTTTTAAAAATAAAAAACAAAATATTTTTAAAAATAATTTTAAAAATAAAAAAAAAATAATTTAAAAAAAAAAAAATATTTTTATAAATAATTTTACAAATTTTAAAAATTAAATAATTTGTCAAAAACAAAAGAAAAACACAATTTCGCAGTCAACCACACAAGCCATCCAGGTGTCTACTAAGCAACGCAAAGGAATGTGGCTGCCACAGCTGTTATTTGAGATTTTTTTTTCAAATTTTTTTTTTATTACTTGTTGTTATTGCTAGACTTTGGATTATGCGCTGTTGAAAATGGGCGCGGTGGCGCGTTCAAGCAACTCAACGCGGCACATTAACACATTTGCGACTCTTCAACCCATAACCGCCTAACTGGGTGTCTAAAAATATTTCTCTTTGTTTTTTACATTTTTTCTGCAACATTGACAGCAAAGCAAAATGCAGTGAATTTATGTGCCAAACACGTTAAATGTTTTGTTTTATTTTCGCTCATTTGTTGTATAGCCTTTGCTGTTTGTTGGCTAAATTCAACGGCTCTACTAAAGAGACTCGACAAATAACATTCAAGCCATTCTTGGTGTGGTCACAAATGTTTTGGTCAATAGTGTCACAAAATTAATCGGAAAATCACGAGGACAAATAAATTTAAGTTTGAGGTGACCGTCACTCAAAAGTGCTGGCTGTTTACTTATTTAACTTTGAGGAATTTCTCATTTATTTTAATTAAAGTATTTATATGAGTAAACTATTTAGTTTAGTCATGAGCACGACGTTCTGAACAAGAAGTTTGTGAAAGCGTAAGTGACGCACGACTATTGAAGGGAAGGTTTGAGAATAATATATAGCACAGCTATAGGTAAGCCAGGTGTTTTAAACCGAGGTCTTCTGTATGATTCAGAAGTATGCATATTTTCCACACCTTTGCTATAAGAGACTCAAACCACCTAATCTGGAATCAGAATAATAGACAGGAATTCATCTATTATTCATTGCCAAAATGTAGGAATCAATCCGTCTATTATACCTTATGGTATTTTCACACAGTAGCTAATTGATCAATATCTGTTCGATTAAAACGCTGATTAAGATCGATTTACCATACAAAATAAAAATCTACATTAATACATAATTGAATTTTAATCAACTTGAAAATGAAAAGACGTTCTTTCTCTACGAGTTGTTGTTCACGCTAAACGACGGTAGATGTCGCTGCTACAAATAGCAATTAGCTGATGAAAAGCAAAAACAAAAATGTGTAGCAGTTATCGAGTAGCCGGCGGTGTGAAGGACAAAAATTAGTATCTCCATCAAAATTTTAATTGATCAATTAATTTGGCTGTGTGAAAAGGCTATTACATAGATTGACCAGGTTAATTGAACAAAAATCTATCTCAACCAACTAGTATTAGAAAATTTCCCAACGCATGAAAAGTAAGAAGAGTCTTGCTTCCATCATTTCCATAGATATAGCATTTTAGAATCGAATTCTGAGGTTAGGGCATTATTCGTACAAATTCTGAAATGCACAAGGTGACTTTTCCACTTGATCAACAATTTTATTGTTTTTCGTGAAAAAGATACCTTTGTCATCTTATCTATAATATAAACCATATTCGTCTCGAATTTTGGTAACTTACCGCAATTTGGTGGCATATTCTTTTTCTATCGCCAGACGATCTTGTATGAAACTGCAATATTTTTCAAGGAATTCTATGCCTTTGTTCGTCTGTGACGATATATTTTCATACTGATCCTGTAAATGAAGAAAGAAGATAATATTTAGTATTTTCAGTTTTTTATAGCAACAATTTTATAAATACAAATATTAATTAAAATAAATTGGACAATTAATATTCTAGCATTACTTTTATTCACAAGTGAAATTTCTTAATTTTAAATCTCTAAATTTGCAATGCAACAAATCATATTGAATTAATGCAGAATTAGAAAAGTACTCATACAGTCATGATCAAAATAATAAAAATTATCAGCCCCAAATTATCGAAAAAACGGGGTAGAACCTAAAAGAAAATTAAAAGAATATCGAGAGATAAGATTAAAAATTTTAAAATGCTACTTAATGAACACTCCTAATATTTTTAACATAACTGCATGTATCTATATGATAGTAGTGCGTCTGCTGTATACGTAATTTACTAAAAATATAGGAAATTTTCTGATAAACGATATCATATCAGCAAAACACGAACAAGTACATATGTACTATATAGTCCATTTGATAAAATAAAAAGTACTATACTATATATTGCTACCAGCCAGAGTGTAAGTAAATTGTTTACATACTGCGAACTTATACATTCCTTAAAAAAATACTTACTACAAACAATAACTAAGCCCAACAATACCATAGATTTCACGCCTCGATAAGAATGAATATAGTTTTCCTATAAACAAATGATTTTGATTACAAAAATTCCAATTTAATTATTTCATTTTATTTTGGCAAACGTACTCAATTACAAGACAAAACATTTTTAAGTAATTCTCAAATATTCTCTTACTGACTAAGAGTGATTCAAAGTATTCGACTACTTTTATTCAGTTATGGAAATGTAAGTATATATTATATATCTATACATTCTATCAAATCGCACTTTCATGATGGCAAAGTAATCTTTTCTAAAAATACCGAAAGCAGGCACTTGAAAATATGCTTTAATTGAAATCGAGAAATATAGGCGATAGAAGAATGTATTTCAAGAACATATGGCCAAAAATTGTTGGCGAATAAACAAACTTGGCAATGAACTCATTTTAGAAAATAAATAATTCTGCTGCGTTTATTTACACTATGAATGAATGAATGTTAGTAAAAAGTGTATGAAAATTTTACAAAATTCTTCAAAAAATTTTATAAGAAGGAAAATATTTAAATTTGTTTAATAAAAATAATTATAAATTACTTGTACAGAAAAAAATCTGTATTTGGTATTTGGTGGTTGAGAGAAGTTATAAATCGTTTTATCGTAAGATAATTGCAAAAAAAAAATAATCATAATTTAATTAATATATGCCCCATATTCAATAAAACGAGCTCTGGATAGGTTAACCCCTTGTTGTCTGGCGGTACTCTCCAGTACCACTTCGAATTTTTCTGTTTTAAACAGAATCGCTGAACTTCTTGCTGCAAGCAGACCAACGGTACTTTAAAGTACAAAATAAAGCACACATATAACAGTACTTTTTGTAATATTCGAGAATTTTTCGCTCTCTATGCTCATTTCAAGTTACGTGTTTTCCATAGTGCGGTCGTAAAAAAAAAAGTGTTGTATTATTTTACTTATATATTGCAAAATTCTTAAAATTTCTCCAGGAAATAAAGAGAAACTTAACGTTTTGTTAATTTGGCATTTATTATTGAAGACGCAAAGGAGTCTAACTTTTTTGTTTACCAGTGATATTTGATTTTCTGAAGAAGACTTGTAAGTACCATCGGGCTCTGTTGGCCCTTGTTTTTTACACACAACACTGATTTCCTTATATACAGGTTTATACAGATAATAGAATATAATGGCTGGAGTTCACGGCAGATTTTTGACAGAAAATCAAATTGCTTCCATTTTGGAAGAAATTCCAATTGATAATGCACAAGATACGGATATTGAGAGTGAGGATGAAGATGAAGATGAAGATGAAGAGGTGATGACTTCACCGAACGATGAAGATCATTTTTTGATTGAAGTTCTAAATCAAATTCAGGAAGAAGAAAATGAAGAGACAAATATTTTGCCGGAAAATTTCCGAAGCACAGTTTTTGAAGAACCGTTGCGAAAATGGAAAAAAAATTAAGAAACCCACCGTGGTTTCACAATTTGACTCAGTAGAGGGACCAGTAACTGTTTTTTTTTTTTTTTTTGAGGAATATATGTATGGAATATATTTGTGCTGCAATGAAAAAAAGAACTGTATCATGGCATTAATGTATGAAAAATATGAGCTCCTCAAGCCCGACGTTACTTCTAAGTACCATATCCTTTTTTTATACTAAGATGTCCTTTACAATTTTTTGTTGTCTTCATTGCTTAATAATATATGACTACGAATGGAAATATGTGAAAACTTATTAGATAATTGTCTTTATTCTTGGTTTGGTCAACAAGGGGTTAAACCGATTTTACACATTTTTTAAAGAGTATTGTCACTTCTAAGGTATACAACTACTTATCTATGGTTATTATCTAGGTTACTGATGGCACAGTATAAAAAATTGTACGTAATCTTTACCTAGCACACAAAAATAGTTATAGATAGGTGAGTGCGAGAGATAGCTAAGCTTTATTTTTTGTTTACACTGTAGTTATCAAGTGATTTGTTCAATATTTTTCATAAAAACACTTATCTGTATGCTTAGTATTAATGCAATATACTTGTATTTTTGTATATGTGAATCGATTATAATGACAAGTGATAAAAATTTTCGAATGCTCGCGAAGTTATAGTATATAACAATAAAGTGACTATAAAATAAGCAATAATAATTGTGTAGAAGAGGTACTTAAAACACAAATATAACTTTATATTATATATATTTATACAATATGGGTCCATTTTTATACTATTTGAATTACTTAAAGTATTTAAATAAACATTTTTAATTTCTTTGATGAAATTGCCCAATGTACGTGTTTGAAAAAAACATAACTAAACATTTTTAGAAGTATGCAAAAGCAACATTTAAAAAAATGTATAATAAAACGCATATGAATATAGATTTATATGTATGTGAGAGTATGTACATGTATCCATAAATATCTTCACATAATAATAATTTCGAACAAAGAAATTCTTTAGCTACATTTTTTATCTGAACAAAAAGGAAAACAATAGCAACAAGTCATAATAATAATAATGAAAAAAAAACATATTAATTAAAATTACTTCACGTTTCATGATTGTCTGCAATTGCTACCGTTCACTCATTGCCCAGTGTCGATATGTATTCATATACAATATACATAAGTATAAACTACTCATAGGCGACTGTGTCGATATTCACTTCTAATAAATTAATTAATATGCATAACAAATTGTGATTTCGCTTACATGATAAGTTTATAAACATTTATTACAGCAGCATACATACAACACAAACAGAAATGAAACAGTGCGTCCGTATTGTAGTGGGACATATTGAATAACATCACATTTTCGATTATTCATATAGTATATAAGAAACTACGTAATATCGAACTGAACAAGAATGGAATGTGCCAAGATAAATGAAATTTGAAATTTATAAGCTTAAGTTCTAATTCGAAATGTAAATAGATCGCAGTGATACTGATATGGTTACTAAGTTATCCACGTTGGAACATATACCGACGAGAGACTAGTAATTTTCAATATTAGCTATACTCCACCAATTCTACTCGCTATAATTGAAAGTTCCAAGCTCCTGCCTTATCAACATAAGTAATTTAGGTTTTGAAATATTAATTGTTACGAAAATACTCGATTCAGTATCCGAATAAAATAATTTCGAACAACTATTTCTTGAATCTCTAAGAAATGGTTCCATCTGAGCATTACTTTCACAGCTAATTGACTACAGCTCTGTTAAATATCAGTCATGAATCAACTGCGGCACTTCAGAAAATGCTATCAGAGCTGTCTTGGTTCAAAAAGAATTTTAAGTTTTCAAATACGTTTTATCCAATTCTTTCATCATTTCAATAATAACACATAGTTGTGAGTGAAAACAAAAATAACTTAAATTCCAAGAATTCCCTGCATTCACTCGATTATCTCCACTCCTCTCCGAGTTGCAACAGTACAAATACTTTCGTTTTCTCATTGGAATGTCCGCCTTATAATTAAAACTATTTATAATAATAATAATAAAATGTATTTCACGTCGTTGCACCAACAAATCAGAACTGTCCACTTTAATTATGAGTGCCAACACGATTTACAACGTTTTTATGTGGAAATATGTTAGATTTATTATGATTGAGGTAAGCGGAGGTGCCTGCAGACACAAGTGGTATGAAACCGAACGAACAAACGAGTAATGAAAGTTAATTAAGCGCATAACTTACAGAGTTGCATGTGCAGTAAATTTATGGTGTGTTTGTAGGTAAATAAATAAAAAATTTTATATATCACTGACCTGTACTTATAGAAATACCAGACAAGCTGACCTTGCTTTAACATTTTGAAGAAAAATTTTTCAAAATTTTCCGTTTTCAGGGTTGCCATACACTTTTTTATAAAATAGCAGTAATATATTCAAAAGATAACATTTCCAATAAAAAACTTTACAAAACATTCGAGTCGAACTTTATTTAAATTATATTTTTTTGTAGGTTTAAAATAAAGTGGCAACCCTATCATATTAATTTTTGATAAATAAATGTTGTAAAATAATTTCAAAAACCAAATCATAGATTTTTATTTACTTTTTATATTGATTGATATATTTTTTTAAATTTTCAAAATATATGGCAATCTTAAAACACCAAATTTTTAATATTTACTTATTATTAAATACTTGTAACCTCATATATACGGACTTTAACCTTTTTTAACCGTATTTCCTTTCAGCCAACATCAAACCTAACTTTAATCTTAATAATTTTCTCAATCACCTAAATAGGAGAGCCGCTTCCAAAGAATTTGAAACCATTGTAGTAACTGCATTATCAGATTTTGAAATTCGACTAAACTAAGGATAGTGTTTCAAAAATCCTAAGAGTATCGTATTAATTAATATGTAGTCAGTAAATTGCAATGCCTATGGTTTCAACAGACATAGAGCAGTAGATACTTATAAAGTGAGGTGTATTCATTCAGTATATGGGAATTGAAAACAGGCGAACTTTAGTTATCTAGGAAGAGGAAATCCTATATAAAGCTTAAATACTTAATTATGCTGCTAATAAGATCAAATAATTACAATGAGATCCAGAATTAGCTTCAAAAAGACTTCCCGAAATATGCGTTTCGACAAACAGTTTTGAGTTGACCACTTTTTTCCCACAAATTTTCTGCAACTACCAAATGAGGGACGATGTGGAACCGTCTCTTTTCTGTTCACTAAGTTTGAGTTTTACACATTTATCAGAATAATCTCATCAAGTCACTACAAAGTATCATAATTTAATTGAATTTATAACAACAGAGAGTTTATGGATAACTTATTAAAGATTTTATTTTCATTCTCAACCTGTTTATAATGAGAGTTGTGCGGTGTACATCAAATCAACATCAAATTTATAAGACTACCCAACATGAGATGAAGAAAATATGTATAGAGCAGTAAGTAGTCGTCAGAGCCCAATATATGATTTAACAAGTTTTTTTAAGCCATCCACGCATGTGTCAATATTACTAAAAAATCACAGAAGCAATTCTCAACTGAAAACCCCAAAGCGATCACCAATCATCCCATACCTTGAACTCCGATCTCTTTATGAAAAAGAACCGCTATATTTACAATGAACCGACTGAGAATTGAAGGTTAATTCAAGTAAATTGAAAGAAATCAGGAAAATAACAGAGTGTTTTCTTGGAAACATTTATCACAGTTACATCATCGATCGTTGGAAGTAACTTGGTGATATGTACAACTCTTAACTCAGCTCAAGAAGCTTCACCGTGATTAGAAGAGTTACGCGTACTTTGAAAGCAATGAAAGTGCAGTGTTGCAATCGATTTGCCACAAAACAAATGAAACGAACGACGCTTTACAAACGTTTAGAGAATGTTGCATCACAGTGCGCCGCAGGGGACGACGGGCAAGCGAATTTTACGCTAAATTTAAAGACAATCGAATTTGCGACCACAACAAAAGCAAAAACAAAAACAAATCAACAAAAAATAAACGACGATAAACGAATTGAAGACCTCATTAACGTAGTGCTTTACAGCTCGTATGTGCCGATGTATGTTTGGTTTGTATGCAGATAGCGACGCTGGATTACACAATCGATGGATGAGGCAATCTTTTGTGCCGTGCAAGTGAGATAATACCAAACCAATAGCAGCAACAACAAGAAGCAAATAGCAAGCAAGAAAATTTGGTAATAAAATAACGAGCGAAGGAATGTGCACATAGAGACGAGCGAGCGGCGTACAAAAAATGCCGACTGCATGCAAATTACGCTTTTCGCGACGCGCGTCCAACACCGTTAAGTGCCGCAATCGATCGATAGATTGCACATCGGCCGCTCTTTAATGACAGTTTTATTTTCGTATTTTCGTCTTATTTAAAAATTTCAAATAGTTCAATTGTTGTTGTTTTTTTGTTTGAAATCTTTTGTTGTTGTAAACGCTTTCAAGTTTATTTCGGTTTGTTGAGTGCAAGTGGTTTGTGGGCGGATTTGATTTGTATGCGTTTAAGTGGCCACTTCTGTTGTGGCGCGGCATGACAATTGGACGGCCATGCGACTCTGATTGACAGGCAAACAAAAACAACAACAAAATAAACAAAACGGAATGTTAAATAATGTCAAAAAGAGACCACATAAAAGTGATTTACGAAAATACCACGTTGAAGCGCTGGCGCATATTTGCAGCGAGTGCGTTCAAGGGGGCCACGCGGTGCGCTTGTAGACGCACTCAAGTACCAGTGTGTGTCAGTCAACAAACTGAAGGCTAAGCGTACGCGCGCCGCAAAGAAACCGAAAGTGGAGCATGTGAGCTCGCGTGCAAATGCGTTTGTCAATGGAAAGCGCGCAGGTGGAGTAGACAACAACAAAAACAAAAACATAAAAACACGCATGGTATAGAAAAAACGCAAGAAAGTGCTTTGAATTTGGCACAACAGCACAGTTTGGCGTAGCCAGCAACAACAACAACAAACCCAACACAAATACAACAAACCGCAAACAACAAAGCGCTTTTGGCGCTTATAAACAAGTGTTTGTGTTATGTCATGCCGTGTATGTGTGTGTGTGTGCCTTTGTTGTGGGTGCTGGAGACAATTTTAAAGAGATGAAAAAGGTATAGAAAAGAGTCGTCCGCTGTGTACCGTTAACAATGGCAAGGCAACATGAAGAAATGGTGTCACCAAACCAATTCGCATTTTGTTGCACACTTCTTCATTTTATTTTCGTTAAATTTACTTTTAAGCGCAAATAAATTGTTTAGAATTTTTTAAATCTTTAAATTTCTTATTTCTCTTTTTTCCACATTTCGTAATTTTTTTGGTTCATGAATTTATTTTTTTTTATACTGATACTGATAACTCTCACAAAAATTCCAGCAGCTGATTAGCATAAATTACACTGTACAACAGGGCTGGTATTGAATCAAACTTAGTTCTTCCAGGAGATTGAGCCATAAGTAAAACAATGCGTTCTTCGATTTTCGGAGTTAGACTTCGTTCAACCTTATATGGCAGATGTTATTAGTGCTTAAAGTTGGATATTGAAAAAAATAAAAGCTTTATATTTCGAAACATTTTTTACGGTTTACAATGGTACGCTCGTAAATGTGGTTAAGCGACCTTTCTCCAGGTATGCGTATTTATTTAATTTGAATATAAACTTCCTGGAAAAAATATTTAAACGAAAGTTTTTTTTATCTTTGAATTAGAAGAAATATGCATACGAACAAAAGAGTAACTACCAAATTTTCAGAAAATGTGCCAATTTTTTTAAATTCAAAATTTTTAAAGATCAAACTTCTACCGCTTATATCATCCATCATATGAGCTTGATCAAAATGAAGATCAGAATGTTATATACCAATTGAATAAGAAGGAAAATATGTCCATATTTTTAGTAGTAAACTAGATTTCGAATATTTCGACTTTGACGGCTAACTCGGAAAACAGAGAAAATACTTTTTTTAGTTATAACTCAATATCCAGTAACTCAGTTGCTTATAGTGTTATTAATAAGAAAAATGCAGCTAAAACCAAGCTATTCCAATAAATCATTTTTGAACCCTGAGCATCTAATGTCACTGAGTTAGAGATCACCAACTTTATAATACTAATGACAGGAAAAGTAGAACATATTCCTCAAGAACGTTATTTATAGATACTGTCAACGAACTCACAAAGAAATCAGCGCAAAAAGGAGAATGTATGCTTATCGAGGCGGTAAATGATAAACGATAATTATAGGATGAAAATGCGGATTCGTGCCGATTACTGCAGACTTTCTGTGAGAGGAATCTAAGCTCTCTCGCAAGTCAATGAAATCTAAGTCGTTTCGGCACAGCTGATGTGGGATTGGTATGTGTTCTAACACCTACGCAGTGATTCTGCTTCAATGAGATTACAGTTATGATTTATGCGGACATTACTTAGAACAATGTGGCGTCGAATTTTTGTTATGTTCAAAAAGAAAACATGTACAGTGTTGTGGTATATTTAAAGAATCTGAAATTACATCCCATTAGACCCAACAAATTAATCCTAGGTAATAAAACTTGTTGAACCTTATGGACCTCTTCTTATATAATCTACCCCCCTTCCAAGGAGAAATACGAACTTGACGATTTTTCCGATTAGAATAAGATTTATAAATGAATGCCAATCAAGAAAACTAAATATATAGTCTCCCGAAAAACCAACCGAGATTGTTGTATTTCTACATTAATTATTACTCAGATATTGAAGTATCTGAGAACATTTTCTTAAAAAAAGTTTTCCTCTAGAAAGTTAGTTTTAAGGATAGGAAGATAGCCAAAGAGGAATTTAAGTGAATCATCTTGTCTTGTTATAGTATCATGAATGTCAAAATTTTAGGAGAAGAATGATTAATTCTTTGAAGAATGACAAATTCTTTAAAGAATGAATTGAAAGAAGCGAGATTTTATAAAGTTGAACTTCTCTAACTCGAATCACTACAATACAAATAAAAACTTCGAGTTAGAGAGACTTCGAGTTATACAAATTTTTCAAAAAGCTGTAAAATGTAGATTTATACACAGTTTTAGTTATTTATTTCGAAAAAAGTTTTATTTAAATACATTAAAACGAGTATTATGTAATTTTGTTTGTTGCACTTTACTTTGTTTGGTTCTCAACGTCTGTATCACCTGTACCTTTGTTACATGATTTATGATACGAATCTCCATTAAAATGGTTCCTTGATAGTAGAATTTTACATTTTGTATCATGCCCTGACCAAAAAGTTCGACTTATGGAAAGAAATTTGTAGGAAATTTTACTTCTAAACGCTATTGTCAATTCAATAGATCGAGTTTGGAGATCTTCTAGTTATAGAAGTTCGAGTTATGGAAGTTAACCTGTATATATTTTGGTTAATATATAAATCATTCTTATAATAAAAAAAATTATAATCGCATAATCAATTCAAAAATATATTCAACTGAACTCTGTTATGTGCTCATTCACTCACTTGAGAGTTCAATCATATTCATATGAAGTCGGTGGCATTTGCAGCTAATCGCTTACTCGTGCGTTACTTAAAGAATTACACAACAATTGACAGGCGGAACACCTAAATAATCAATCAGCAGCCCACATTTTATCCGCAAGTGGCATTTAACGCGCCAACTGGTAGCTAGTGCACACACACACAAAAACATACACCCAACCATACAAACACAAACGTGTGGCAGCATGGCTTTGGCAAATCACTCACTACCGATACTTAGCGTACGTAATATGCGGTAAAACAATTGAATAACATGACGATTACATTACCATACAATCAAACAGCCGCTGCCACTGCACCGCACCGCACTGCTGCCCCACCCCCACAGCAAGGCAAGCTGATTGTCTGTTTAGCATATTCAGCGTTTAAAATCTTGCCACAACTCGGTTAAGTGTTACGACCCATATCATAACCGTTAAAAGCAGACAAATGTGATACTGACAAAACTAAAAGCGATCGATACAACAACAACAACAACAACAACAAAAACATTATGTTCAAGATTAAACAACTTTGGTGAGTGATTGAACGCCTGTGTGTGTGTGTGTGTCGGTGTGAGTGTGTTTGGCGCAATTTGCCGGCACCCAAGCGGCGTGGCAGTTAACTGCAATTTCCCGCTCTCCCGCTCTACCGCTGTCAATTGATTGCTGTGCAACATATTTGACTACTTGCCCCATATCAGCAGCGCTGCCATATTGCACAGTTGCAAACAAGTCGGCAGCGCCACTAAAATGCACACACACACACACACACACACACACGCATAAATATACAGTTAAATGCATAAAGACACAAATCCATGCAAATATAAGTGCTTTATCGTGCTCTTATACGGTTCAGCAGCTTGAAATTTGCATTTCTCACGTCACAGTTAAAGCGTTTTATAGCGTTTGAAGTGGCTGTTATTGTTGTAGTGGTTGTTGTTGCAACAGTTGTTGTTGTCGGTTGCCATTATTATTATTCGATCCCGACTACCATTGCTTTTCATGTTTTGCGGCTTTTTTTTTGTCGCCACATTCGATTTGTTGCATTTGCCACATTGGCTTTTGCCATGTTGCAACAGCGCCAACAAAAATTATCACCTTCCGACATGTTGCATGCAGTCCATTATCTCTGCAACGCAACAGCTGTTATTATTTTTGTTGTTGTTGTCTCTGCAAGCTGTTTTAGCTCGTATGACACCATAACCAATATCCATCTGAGCTTGCCACAAATTTCTTTCGCTTTATGCACGCAGCTGTTTGTGACGCTGATCGAGGGCTTTGTGGTTGTTACGGTTAAATGAAAAGCGTTGAACCACATTCTCTGTTTTACAGCATGGCAGTCGGTATTTCTTTACCCTATTTCTGCTAGTTTCACTCTTTCATAGTATTCACATTAAGAAAGAGGGGAGAAGAGAGAAATAGAGGGAGCTTTTTAGTATCACAGTCGTCTACCGCACACGATTTAAATCAAGCTTTGGTCGCCGATATTTATTATTAGTGTAATAATTTTATTCAGCACCTTGGAGTCATTAATCTCCTACTCGGGCCCACCTCCTCTCGGTGGTCCATTCATCCGTTCGTCGCTGTTGCGTAATCGAACTGAATTAAATTTACTCCAAGTTGTTTCAAACTACTTTTGTTGTGGTTTCTGGTATGCTGAGCTGGCTTTTGGAGATTCGTTGCCGCGATTAGATTTGAATTTATTTACTTACTTCGCTACTTTCTTAATAAATCAATTATTCAGCCCGATGATAATTATTTGCGTTGTTGACGTGAGTAATGGCAGGCGATTTGCAAAAGCAGATATGGAAATGCAACTCTGCTATACACGATACGGGTTATAAATATGTTCAAGTAGTAAATGATCGTTTCAATATCACATAATAGAAAAAAGATGATTATGTAGACTATGTAGCACTGTTATACACGAATTCAATTTGTACTTCAAACACATGATCTTCCTTCACATAATCTAGAACGTCCCCAACCTTTTTGACATACATACATACACAGTCATCTTACTCCGGATACTTTAATATTGAAAAGTTCACTATGTTCATTGAGACCCAGTATTTATTATTGCTTAATATTCGACCGAATAGTACACGTCCACCACGTAGTGAAGAAAATATAGTAGTCGTAGCTAAGAGCGATTTGGCGCCGTTCGCAGCAAGTCGGACGAACTTTTCTCTACGTCGAGATCTAAAATTGAAAGCGCTTACAGCTTATGCAAGAACTGAAGTCAACCTTCCCAAGCGACATCACTTCGCTCGTGTGCTCTTGGAAAGTTCCAAGAAGATACCACGTTTTCGAGCCAAATTGTGATGAGGCCCATTTCTGGCTCAATGGATAAGTAAACAGTCAAAATTACCGCATTTGTGACGAAGAGCAACCTGAGAGATTCAAGAGCTGCTAGTTCATCCAGAAAAAGCAACGGTTTGGTGTGGTTTGTAGGCCGGTGGAATCAACGGTATTATATTTCTTCAAAAATGATGCCGGTGAGAAGGTAACCGTCAATGGCGGCCATTATCGCGCAATGATAACCGACTATTTGATGACTGAAATATAAGCTCTTGATCTCGGCGAGATTTGGTTTCAACAAGACGGCGCCACTTCCTACACATCGCATCAATCAATGGATTTATTGTGACAACACTTCGGTGAGCAGATAATTTCACGTTAGACTGATCGATTGACCACCAAGATCGTGGGATATCACACCGTTAGAGCAAAACATCACACGTATCATTCGCTAGTTACCAGTCAAAATGCTCGAACGAGTTATAGAAAATTGGACTTAACGGATGGACCATCTGAGACGTAGTCACGGCCAATATTTGAAAGAGATAAGAAGAAAATAAATCCCAAAGAATGTTCTTTCAAATAATAATAAACATTCCCCATTATATTTGAATTTTCTGTATATTTTTCATTTATTCAAAAGTAGGGAACCTCGAAGTGGGTCACCCTTTAATGTTCAAGTTTCAATTAAGACAAAAACTGATGTTAAGGCCGTGCAAGAGACAGCGTATGATCGAAATTCAATTTCAAGAATGAGCAAATACTTCGGGAGTGAATAAGCTTAAAGACAAGTAAGCTTTGAGCCACCCGCAAGAAGTTAGCTCCCCTATAGTGAACAACCGTACCAGTATCTGTTCGCACCAGTATCTGTCAAGAAAAGTTTCGATTATACAAACAGGATAGTGTTAGATAATTTAATAATTTCAGTAAGATAATCATTATAATCGTACTCGTCCTGATATAGACCGGAAATTAAAGAAAGTTGTTAAACAATGATTCTCAAGTGAAAGCTTTGCTAAAGCTAATGTATTGAATAGTTGAATGGTAAACACAATACTGCAGAAGTTCCGAAGAACTCTGCAGCCTCTTTGATGATCCGAGAATTCTTTATGAAGAAAGCAAATATATGGAAATATATAATGGTTCTGACTAATTCTAGTGGAGAGAGCGTTTGACGTGAACGTTCCTTAACGTAAAATTTCACTTTCAGTATTTATTTATTTGGACGTCAGATAGATGAGGATCTGAAATTCCAGAAAAGAAAGCTCTAAAGGATAGAGAGTAGAGGCTAAAAGCTCACGAATCTCATAAGGTTTTAATTAAGTACAGACACTTCACAGAAGATATATGAAAGCTTTGCGAATTAAACTGAGATTATCTTTAAAAAGCTTTATGAAAGCTTTACGAATAAATAATTCACGGTTCGAATAAAGTATTTCACAACTAACATAATTATGTAAAAATACTTGAAAATATTTTTTAAAATTTTCTTGCAAATAAAACCATTTCAAAAGAAACCTACAACAATAATCATACCAACACAGTAGCGATTACTTCACCACACTCGTTATGTTGAGCAATTTACCAATGCAATTAACAGTAAAGGCTAAAACATATCAAACAAATTTCGAATGCAATGCAAACAACGAGTTCGAGGCCCTTTGAATTAGGCATTCTCAGCACACGGTGGAACGTGGCGGCTTGTGTGTCTTCGAGTCGCACCTTCACACGCGGCAAAAGCACATGATTGCATACATAAATGTATAATGAATGCAAATGTAAATATTAGTATTAGAATGCACTGGGAAAATTGTTGCGACGGCGCTGGTGGCGTTACGTCAAACTTTCACTGCAACCGCGGCAAATGTTGAAGAAAATATCATAAAGACACATGTAGATAATGTTAATGCGAGGTTATAAGCGCAGTGTAAACAAGTGGCGTGTGTGCGGGCCCAAAAGCTAATAGCTGCATGTGCGCAGGCGCGTCTCTTTTGTATGCGCGTGCGCTTTTTTACTCACTTTTTGGCATTTGTTTCTTTCGTTATCGCTGTCAGAGGTGAAAACAATGCGACACCTGTTTGCTTGGCATACAAAACCACAAAAGAAAATATATGTATATTTGATAACAAATAAGCGTCGATATGTATATTTATATATTCACATGTATCTAGTGGGTGTTAGTTGGCGCTTGAAGTGTTTATTTTGGGTTTAATAATAAAATAAATAATTCACAAATATTTATAGTAAATATAATATAAAATATTAGAAACAAAAGAGAAAATTAAATAATAAAATTAAAAAAAAACGCAAATAACAAACACAAAGAAGACCAACGACATTTTTATGACTTCAACTTCCAAAAATGCAAAGGAAAAGACCGCAATTAAAAATTCAAAATAACAGCCACCAAATGCAAGTAATAAATCAGACTTATTGCAAAGCGTGTGACAGTTGAGCTTCAGTTTTAGATTTATGTATTCCGCTTAATTAAATATTCTCAAAAATATGGCAACGCATACACCATTATGACTATATATGCAGACGCACACACACTTTATCAAGGCAAAACTTTTAAAGTACTAATGTCTACCGAAATTGACGAGTCTGACAGTCAGTCAACCAACCTGTCAGTCAACTGCGCTGTCAATGAAGTGCATTCACTCCGCGGTTCTTGTGTCATGTCACTACTTGGCTACTTTATAGTTTGGTCATAGAAATTAATACGAATTTTGCTGTAAACACCAGCTGGTTGCCAACAACTACGCCCAGTTGATTACTTGTGGTCGAAGAGTGGAAAATAAGAAAGTCAGCTTAAAGTAATGGTTGGCGTTGGAAAGAGGTGGAAGTGTGGTAATTAATATTTTAATAATTTTCATACCATTTAAGGTGCCGCAGTATAATATAGGGACCACACGTCACATCGATTATAGTCATATATATAGTCATATAAGAGTGACCTGATTCCCTGGTAAAAGTATCGAACAACCAAATTACTTCGAGTTAAGGAGAATATTTCAGGGACTGTGCTATCTGTCCACTTAAAATCCAATATTAATAACTCTAACAAGGATTTGACTCTATATGTGCATAAAACTTTATGCGAAGTAACTAAATAAAACAGTGTATAAATCTATATTTTACAACTTTTTGAAAATGTATATGTTTTAATGAAAATTCTATAACTCGAATTTTTTTTGTGGATTATGGCGATTCGAGTTAGAGAAGTTCCACTATATATTAATGATATGTAAAATCATAATTTTAAAATTTCACAGGTTTGGAGAGTTCATTTGTCAAATTCCCGTTATTTTTTGAACACACCTTATATATGTATACTAAGATTTGCCCAAATCTCCCACAATAGTGAGACAATTGAAATGTTGTTGATGATTTCTTTCGGAAACATTTTTTTTGAGTTGAGTATTCTGATGCAGACTATATATATAAACAGTTCATAATGATAAACTCTTCTCGTCTCCGAGGCTTTATTACATCCGCTTTCATTAGACAGGATCGTTTAATTTTGTCAATCCACTGTCACTAGTATGACAAACTACAGCTTGGCCTTTCTTAATAAATAGCCCTTCAATTGGTCTAATTTGGCAAATTTCTACCTACAGTTAAGACAAGGAAGACATAAGATAGATAGAGGTCTATCTACGCCAAGCACACCAGTCTCAATTTGCGATTAGCTAATAGTCTTTCGCACAGCCAAATTAATTGATACATTGAGTTTATAATTGAGACACAAGTTTTTGCCTTTCGCACAGCCTGCTACTCGCATACATTTTATTTTTGCTTCATCAGCTGATTGCTATTTTACCTATAACTACAACTAAATTTACAGCAAAGGCAAAGATCGGTTAATTGATCAATTAACTCCTGTGCGAAAAGGCTATAAACCCGACCATCTCATTAACAGCCAAGAAGCTTTATACGCACTTCGAAGAATATTTCGCCTTCGGTTTTCGTTAACTTATGTGACTGTAAGAAATGTATTGCTCAAAAATCATAATCAAAGTCACATGTGATTTTTAAGAAGAAATAAAACGAATATACTTTAATGTTAAGACCCAAAAATAAAAATGTTCGGCGCGGGTGGTTCGAATACATACCAGTCGAGAGGCACACTTTTTGTCCACTTTCAGTAATTGCAAAAAAATTAAAGTTCTGTCAGAATGATTAATTCCGAAATAAAGTACTGCCTCACATCAAATCGCACTATCAATTAAAAGTGACAGTTTCAATTTTAATTAAATTATTATGTATATTATTATGTCTCTCTTTTTGTGACAAATAATTAAATTCACTGAATCATTATTCAGTCAAAATATATAGATTTTTTATTTCATATTTTTATTATACTTTTTATTAACAAATTATCAAAAGTCCTCTGCGTCATCACATTGTAATTTCGTTGACTATACAAGTCAAAATTTCATTTATTTTGTAATCGCTTTTTTCACTTTTCATTGCGAATAAACGACGCTATTTAAGATACTTACAGTCTTAAATACACACGCATGCGCAGCACTCAACAAGCAATTCGCTGCGCTTTTAATTTCGCCAATAAGAGGAAGGCGAGAGAAACAAGACTCAGCGCTTGCGCCATCGCAAAGAGTTGGTTTGTCGTCAACAACCGCCGCCCATAAGCCAACACATTGTTGACAATTTTTTCGTTATTTTTTGCTCACTTTAATCTCTGCTTTATATTAGCTCCACAATGTAACAGTGTGGCATGGCATGGAGGAGAAGAGAAATGAAGTGAATTGAGGAGCCAAAGTATTTAATTGACTTCGCGGCGCGCGTCGCTTTTTCGTTTTCAACGGCAGTGCGCATGCGTAGCGTGGCGTCAGTGGGCTGCAGTTGTGTGCGGTTATTTATGACTCTTCTACACTCGCAAGCTGCTTCTTCCCGCTTCGCTGCTAAATTCCTTTATTTTCTTATTGTTGTTGGCTCGTACGCCTGCCTTTTGAAAAATGCCATTACCTCGTTCAATTAAGGGGGTCCCATGCGAATTGTGCAAGCTCCAATGGCTGTGAGTGAGTTCGTAACTTTGTATGCGAATGTGTGTGTTCGTCGGCATACTGCTACTCGTTTACGCTTAACCGATGACGCAAATTCATATAAATTATATTTGGTGTGTCTGCAATTTTGTTGTTGTTTTTTGTTGCTTTTAAAGTATAATTTTATCTTTGTAACAAGTCTTCTCTGCCATTCCGCTTCAATAGAAACTCAAAATTGCAGCATCACCGCATAGCAATCTCTCCATTTGTGTGTCGTGTTGTGTCACCTCCTCCCCCTCCCGCAACGCTTGTGCGTCACTTACGCGCGTCAATGTGGTAAGGTCAAGGTTGCAACATCACAACGTTTCGACTTTGTAAGCGCTTCGGCAGGGAACATGTGCACGTCGTGATTGGGGGAAACGCGCAGAGAAAAGCAAAAAAGAGGAGTAAATAAAATATACAACAACTTTATATATTGATTAAGCGCCGATTATTTCAACATTGTGTCTTGAAGATGCGCTTGTTTGGCCAGTTGTGTTCGATAAGTTTCATTTAAAAACTCATTTTCTGCTTTTTTTTTTTCTTTTATTTAAATTTAATTTTTTCGTTGTTGAGATGTTTTCTCCAAGTCATGATTAGCTTGTCGGGTGAGCTTATAACAATTAATTTATGTACATGCATTATGTTGTTAACTTGTTGGTGCAACATGAAAAACAAAACAACACAAGTTCGTGGGATCAAGCGAATGTGGCAATCCGCAAAAAAGCGATATGTTTGAAGTTGATAAAGAGATGAGAGTGGGTGTCACACTTATGAGAGGAAAAGAGAGAGAGAGAGTAAGAAAGAGTCAGATATAAAGAGAGTGAGACAGAAGAATAGGTCCTCGACAGTATTAGATGACAAAGTACAACGGAATAAAAGGAAAGCCTAAAAGAATTAGATTAGGTGCCTTAGACATAATTATAGAATATGGTTTCGAATATCAGAATAATCTGTTGGATTTAGTTAGCTAACAAACTATTTTCTTCTTGGTCACATAAGACCATCCTTATTTCAGAGATAAAGGTCTTCCTTAGTATTCCACAACAGTTCGGAGTCTATCCTGTGCCAAAGCACTAATCATAAAAGTAGGGTCAAGTAACTAGTAAGTATTGAGGCTACTTAGGTTCAAGGTAGAATCAATGAAGCTAAAAAACGAGGTATTTGTTCTCTTTTAAATAAATTTTCGGATTATCAATTGAGAGCAGTGGAAGAGCCTTTAATACCTCTATTATTAAAGTAAAAACTCTTCGAGGAATGTTTTAGATCTCAAAGTGGCCATTTGGCTATACATATATGAAAAATGAGATAGAAGGAAGAAATAATAATGAGAACTCAACCGCCGAATGCCTCTCATAAGATCATCAATAGCCTCATAAAAATACTCGAAAATTTCCCGATAAACCCCAAGTTATAGGAACCTTCAGAAGAACTGGAAATTGGGAATCCTTGCCGCTTCGTCATAAACTTTTACAAGGATAACCTTTAGAATCTTGGTACAAAGGATATCGACTATTAAGTCCACTGCTCCCACGACAGTCGGTTCTACGTAACTGAAACAGACCTGGATTATATCCGGTCAAGGACAGTCAAATCAGCAGCATTGCTCAAATTGAAATGTTTTAAGCCCCTACAACAACTGTCAATTCCAAGATTTTTGTGAAAAATTATGACTTTTTTCTTCGCTAATTAAAAACTGTGTAAATTACGATCTAAATTAGAGATTAAGCATAATATTAAATGCAAATGCGGTCTGCGATCAATGAACTTGATTAGCCATTAAAAATTAAACCGTTGAGAAAGAAAGATAAAATATTTTATCAAAGAAAAATCTAATTTTAGTCAATCAAATGCAGACAATGCCAAAGAATGTGTCCAAAAATTCAATTATGCGGCGCACAATCAATCAATCAATATCAATTGAAGTTCATTACAGCAGCAGTCACAACACTACAGAATAGCTTGACACCACGACCGAAGTGCAGCACCAATTAAAGAAGAAGAAGAGAAATCAAAGAAAAGCACAGACCCTTCTGAAGAAAACACATTTTTTCAATTAAGCAACAGAAATTAACAGCAATGAAATTAAAAAATAATAAAAAAGGGTTTGCGGTCAAACACGTGTTGCTGCAACAAACAACTGCAACGGCGAAAGAGTCATAAATTTAGACGCCGTGACAGCTAGCATACCCTGCACACCCAGGGTGCTATATGAGCAATTCTAATTGCCGTTATGCGCTACAATCAGTGAGCGATAAAAACATATGTGTTATTGTATGTGTGTAGCTTATTAAGAGACACACCCTGAGAACAACAAACAAGCTGATGAGGGCTACTCGGATCGCTTTATGCGAAAGTGACCAATTCCAAAGTGTATTTTATATAGAATAATTAAACGCATTGAAAGGGTGTGTGTGCCCATATGTTTATACAGCGAGGAGAGAAAGGGAGAACAACACTTTCATTCTCGTTAAAATCGGCGATAAAATAGTTTAATCATCCGAAATTAATTAAACTAATGAATATATAAAAGAGAAATGGGTTTGAGGAATGTGCTGGAAGAGAAGATAGCATTATTCACACTTTAAATTGAGCTGAAAGCAAAATTAAAAGCTTCAAATTTACGACGTTCAATAAAGACGCTGGAGAATAATGAAGATCATCGCTAATTAATAATAAAGGCAACCGACAACAATTGCAACAATAAACATATAAACTGATATTAATGACTTACTGAGCGCATATGAAATGATTAATTGAAAGAAAATAGACGAAAATAAAGTCATATAAAATCCAATAGAAAGCTTTTAGAGTCTTCATTCTTCAATTAAACACAGATCATTTGACATTTTTACAATAAATCAGAATATGAGAGGCGAAATTAACTATTGAAAAGATTTATATTGTTTCTTTCCTAATTTTAAATGAAATATATTCTAAAAGCTATGTTAGAATATTAGATTTTCTATAGTTCTCTTAAAATTTAAACTCTCCACTGCACAGATTTTATATTTCTCAAATCACTGTTGAGAAATTTTAACTGAGGGTTTAATATTTTTTAAGTCAATACTACATAACAGACCATGTCCAGTGAAGAAAATATAGCAGATGTAGCTGGGTGAGTACACAAAGACCGTAGAGAGAACGTAAACGTCAATGGCGACAGCTAACCGGCTGTTTGATGCCTGAAATTGAAGCACGTGATCTCAACATTTGGTTTCAACAAGACATCAATCAATGGATTTATTGAAAGAACACTTCGGTGAGCAGATAATTTCACGTTTTGGGCTAGTTGATTGGGCGCCAAGATCGTTTAATATCCCACCGAAGATTAAACTCAACGGATGGACCTTCTGAGGAGCCAACATTTGAATAAGATAATCTTTAAAAAATAAATATGGCATTAAATAACCGAAGAGAAAAAGTAGAGTGAACTAACTGGAATAAGTTGATTCTTACATAATCTTTTTTAACTCCAGTTTTCGGCTGTCAGACCATTGCAGCGTCTTTCAGGCAGAGGTAGCTGCCATCAAAGTAGCAGTAGATATACTGCTTCGAAACGAGTCATCCTTTAGAGAGGTGTGTATTCACTCCGATAGCAGAGCGGCAACACTGTCCTTGGACTCGATGACAGAACGCTCTAAGCTGGTTAAGAAGTGTTTAACATCCTTATCAGTAGCTTCGAACTACTTAGCAAACTGACTAGTTTGGGTACCCGGTCACCGAGGAGTCACTGGAAACTGCAAAGCGGACCAGCTTACAAGATAGGGTGCACTAGCAACATTAACGCCGGAGTGGAAACGTGTGGGGAATCCGTGGTCTTACTGGTCATTGCCCAATAGGCACATGCGGTGAGGCTAGGGATAACTTCAGACGCTAGTTGCCAAAGCTGTTTGAAAGCACCTCGGTAGACATAACCTAGTGATGTGACTGGAATCGGCATTACCCGACTTAAGAATTTTATTATAGAGTCCAAGCGCTTTGTCGCATCATTAGGGTCTTAGTGATCCGTTAGGAGTTTTCCCTGGTGCCACAATGGGCAGTCGAATCTGTCTAAGTGCGATTATCTACATCTGCGTAGATCTACCCCTTAACCTAACCTACATAACATTTTACTGAGTACGATTTTATAGACAATTCGAGCTCAGAAGCAGAGATCACAATGTAATATGTTTATTTACCTGTTTTGTCTAGAACTCAATTAAATTGTTTTATTTTTGTAATACATACACTTCTCATCAATCATCAAACGTTTCACCGCATAATTCATATAGGAAATAATGGACCGAGAAGATTTGGAAATGCTTACCTAAAATAGAAGAAAATTATATAGTCATTCGAGTTTGTTTTTTATTCAATATTTAATTATATTATTATTATTAATATCATCTAAAATTCAAAGGTTATGAAAGAAGTATTCTAGATTTACAGAGAGAACAACTTAACTTGAACTCGCTAAAAGCATACAATGTTGCTAATCACTTTAAATGGTGTATTTGAACTCTGAAAAGGCTCCAACAGCAAACATTACTTACATAACATTTAACCAAATTCTCAGATTACATAATTCTACAGCTGAAAACTTGCTGAAGCATGCTTACATAACAACAAATAAGAAGAAGAACTAAGCCTACTGCTGATTGCAACTTGGCAGCCGCGGCAATAACAGAATACCAACGCTTGTCGTCAGCAAATGTAAGTAAACCTTAACGCCCTCACTTCCCCCACACCGCGCTGATGGCCGACAAAGTGCACGAGTATCAACAAATTTACGCTCGTAAATGCAATTTGTACTTTCCCAGCGCCTCTGTTTTGCCACACAAAAACAAACGTGGCACAGTAAAAACATATAAACAACAACAAGAAACAGACAACAAAAGCCCCGAGGCCAACAGCATAAAAACGAATAAAAACTGATAATGAGAAGCAGAGAAAACGAAAAACACAGACGGGAAAATCAGGCAAAAACGGCATTAGACCAAACAATTGTGCGGTGCATTGACTTACCACTAACTCTGCTGCACTGGGCGACAGACCCCACGACGCCTTCGCCGAGTCACAGAATCGCGGACGCATAAAAGGCAAAGAAAAACGTGCGAAATTGCAAGCGCAGAGAGTTGGGGTAAGAGAGAGCGAAAAGTAGGGGAAGAGAGTAAGCAGAGAGCGAGAGCAGGTGAAGCGCTGTGATTTCATGTGATGTAGGGTCTTGAGGGCGCCCTCCGTTGGCGCTGAAAAAATGGAGCAAATATGCCACAAAGGAAAATGGCAAAAGAAAATCAGCGACACATAACGGCAAAGTAATAATATACTAGGCGAAAACGTGCAACGTGCCACATGCAACATGCAACATGAGGCACAGCGACGGTTTCAGTAAACGCCAGCTGTCCAAATACAATGCAAAGAGTAGTAACATGTAACTATATACTGGGCATACATACATAAGTAATTATGTACAAATGCATAATCATCATGCGATACACGCCCCTTTACGTATGAGCATAAGTCTATATGCATGTAGAATCGTATGCATGCGCGTTGTGGGTGCTGGGCCTTGAGCGTTCGGCTCTACTGCAGTCATTGTTGCCCAGCCGTTGCTAGGCTATGCTGCCCCATTGTTGTTATTGTTTCAGCGCATAATGCATTGCAGCGTAGATAAAAATCGATAAACGGCCGTATCAAGCAGCAGCTGCATGCAGTTCGTGCACAAATTCGGCCACGCCAACGCGATACAAATGCAAATGTGTGTGGTGCAGGTCGAAAGGCAGGGTTGATTAGGGCAAACGCGGCCGGTAGGAAATGAAATTTGAAGTTTAGATAAGAAGTGTGTGACGAATTGCTGACTAGAACTGTTTCAGAGCAGTTCACTGAACGGAAAATGAAAGATCTTCATACTATGTATACCATATTTGCAGAGGTATACAGACTAACCGTAGAAATTTCTGGTTTAAATTTCTCGCTTCATTACTTACACAATAAACCTCGCCCATAATCACTAAATCATGTTGTATAAATATTCATAGCTTCGAAGATTTTAAAACTCATGGACAACTCTTCAGAAAAATAATTCTGAGAAAGCATATTACGCTTCACGATCTGAAAGAATGTTGGAGAAAATTGAACCAGTACAAGAGACAAGGAATGAAATCATCCCTGCAGTAAGCTACTGGAAGCCATCAGTCTCCCAAAGCCATCAATAGTACCTTCCTGAAAACAGCCGACGACCGGACTTCGGATGCGACAGACTTTCGACAAGCACTGAACGCCATTCACAGAGGAGCCATTAACACCTTCATCGACTCCCTCCCCGTGAATGGCGTACTTGGAGATACAACACCACCCATCGCAGACACAGAGCTCGAGTCGCGAAACTAGTGTGATCCTTCGCTCTGGATATTGTTGCAAGTTAAACTTCTGCTTATCCAGACTAGACCCTGACATACTCAATATATTTCCTGCATGCAAGAGACCCCGCACGACAGTGACTACCTCTTTGCATGCCCCCTAAACCCTACTCATCTAACACCACTTTCCCTTTTGTCCGACCCTATCGAAACAGCTCGTTTCCTGGGCCTCCCGTTAGATGATTTCGATGACAATTAGTCTGAGATTACCGGTTCAGGCAGGTTCGGGCTTGCTTAGGGACTCTTTTAGAACATATTTGAGGAACACATAATTATTGGGAGTATTATTTAAATCTGGAAATACTCTAAGATTATAGTAAGCTACAATAAAATGCGAAAATAAATTTTTTTCTATTTTATATACGAGAAATCTCTAAACGAAATTTGATCTAAAGGGGCTTATCTGGAAGCATAATTGTTAATGAAATAATAACCCTGATTAAAGCTTCGACAGAATATGGGATCTCTGAATTATAGTACAAATTATAGCAACGGTAAAAAAACAATAGATGATTAAAAAAAAATTTGATTCATATAGTTTATAGACCAAGTCTTCTCGTTGGGTATGCTCTGACACGAATGAATATATATATATCTATGTTGATCCGGGTATGTATGTAAATGTATGAATATATAGAAGTATATAATATGCATAAAGCGTATAAATGACCCACAAGACCGCCCGTTAGTGCATATTTTAAAACCATCAAATATACGTACATCTATATGTACTCTCATAAACATACACACCCTATAAAATAATACAATTAACTTCAATTTCATTATTATTAACAGACATTAAAGCAATGAACATTTCATTATAAAGTGCATTCCATTCCCTTTTTTATTGAATGGAGTATATATGTACATTTGTATGTATGTATATATACTTTTATAAGCCAATACATATATATGCATATGCATGATATGCCGAGGAAATCAGTTATTTTCATAATACCAGAGAATTAAACCAAACATGACTAATGTACGGAACGAATTATTCAAAACAAATAAAATCAACAAAAAACAATACAAAAACAAGGCGTAACCTGATAGTGAGTACATTTTGTTGGAAATCATAGGTAACGAAATCGAAACGCGGAGGAGGTGCTGAAGAGAAAGCTTAAGCCTTTTTAAAGAGATCAAATCGGTATTCGAATTTTTAACGGTCGTAAATTTGAAGTATTCTATTTAAATATAGGTATATAAATTTACGAAACACCCTGTATCTGCCAAAGAAACTTATGGTGGCTTAAAATTTTCATATCTAAATGGGTGACAAAGAACAAAGCAACAAGCTTAAACGGCTATTTCTTAATTCTTGCAAAGTCAGTTAAGATTGGTTGAGAATTAGGCGACATCAAGCTTAAACTTGGAAAATGGAAAAGTCTAGAGAAAACGGAGAGAAGACGAGAATAACTAAGAGTTTATACTCAAAACAACAATATGTCGAAATTAAAATTTTTCGTTGGAAAAAGTAGCTACTTTACCTCGAAGTACAGCTCGATACACCTAGAAATGTGTTCCCTAAACTCTGAGTACCATGAATACTCTTCTTTATAAATTTTCTTCAATTGTTAGCTTATCCACCTTAACAACTCCTCTTGGTATTTATTCAACCAGCCATTTTAAGACTCTTTTTGTTGTGGTTTTTTCACAGGGACTTTGCGTTAACCCACAATTCCCACAAAAGTGTGTCGAAGTAGAGGAAAACCTGACAAACAGTTGCTGCTTTACTTTACTTCTTAATAGTCTCGGTTACCCCATACTTATCGAAGCGATATGGCTTCACTATTTTTAACACGCTTTCAATTGTGTCGAAAATTGAAATAGACCACATTTGTGTTAAGGGTGTTTAACATGAAATGCAATACAAAAGTAGAAAAAGTACAAAAAAAAAATAATAATTGTAATTTTATGTTACACTTTAAAAGTGTTTCCTGACAATTACAACTCGAATTGCAAGCGTCAGGTAACACTGGTGGTCACTGTGTTTACACTTTATGCTAGTCATTGGACCATTTACCAACTGGTAATGTCTTTTAAAAGTCTGCACTATTTTTAGGGTGACAAATTTTAACTTTTATGTGCCGTTCAAAAGTAACAGTTACTTTGTTAAAAGACTCTCTTGCAAACGAGGCTTTATAGTCAAAAAATTTGTGAAATTATGTTCACAAAAAGCATAAGTTTATTGTTACTAACATTAATTTTTGTCTAATTTTTTAATGAAAAGTGACTTTTTATTTTTGCTTGAATGCACAACGGGTTTTATGCCCTGTTTATTATGCAATTTGCGGTAGTGCAATTTTTCTTTTATCAGTTTTTATGTGTGCCCTATATTAACTATATTGCCAACTGACTATTTTTAGCTAACGGTATTTTTGCGCACTGCTTTTTGCTTTATTGCCTGCAATTCACTTTGAGCTTAGCTGTGATTGGCAAAGCAACAGGGTGTCTGTGAGTTACATTGCAAATTTTATTGGCGAAAATCAAATGATAATTATGAAGGGCTTACATAATTTAGAGAAATAGGTTTGATTAACCGCAAAATTAGTTTTGATTTACGAAAATAACATTAAAACTTATTTGCAAAATTATATTAAAAATTTGAAATAAAGAAGGTAGCGCTAGATGAACTGCTCCGAAGTGTAGCCTCCTTCATGGAGGTGAGTATCCACTCCGATAAGAAGTATCTTTACTTATTATCGTTAGCGTCAAGCTTTTCACCATCAGACTCATGATGCCAGGTTACAGCGGAATAGCTGGGAACTGCAGAGCGGGTGAACTCGAAAGAAGGGGCACCCGTCCCCCAAATTCACCTGGGAACGAGTCAGATTAGTCTGGATGCCGAGTTACAGCGGAATAGTTGGAAACTGCAGAACCGGCGAGCTCCAAAGAATGGACACCCCGTCGTCCAATTTCGTCATGCTGGGAACGTGTCGGGGCTCCGCACTGGATCACCTCTTGTACTCGACCACTGGATCACTGGACTTCTCGCGAGGTGGTATACGCTGTTAAAAACTAAAACCTGCTCGGTTACGACTTTTTTTTGGTCCACAGTGGAGAACTATGTGCACTTAAAAAGGTTCACATATCATGAGGCTAGGAACCCTGTCATAGCTGTATGGAGGAAGGCGAGGTTTAAACAACAAGTTATTTCTTCCTGCACTGCCAGCGTTCGTAAGACTGATACTGGTTCTATGTGATCCACACTTTTGGCATCACAAGAGAATGGCGCTTTTAGCTGTCCAAGTTGGAACAATCGCGAAACCTGCCAAGGAGGACAGCCTTTGAACCTAATCTAACCTAATATCTGTTTGTGATGAATTTTATGAGTAACCACATTTTTTCACTGTTTATTAGCAACATTTTTGATTTAAATGTATAAAAAATACAATATGTATGCATTGCTAAAATTTACCTCTTCATAAAAACCCCTTGAAGCAAAAATCACAAAACACTCAGAAGCACTTAAAAATCACCATCAGCAGTTAATGTAAAATGCTTGTATTTTATATTGTAAAATTAACGAAAGCTTATTGGATTACAATAAAACACTACATGTATTCCTCTAACACAACTTTGCGATGTTATCAAATGAGGTTAGTGATTTAGTGCCTAAGGCTAAGTACATAGTGGAGACAACGAAGCAGAGCATGAAAGAAGGAAAGGAAAAAATCAAAGCAATGAGTTCTGAAAATAAGTAACTTTGTTCAGACATATGTAGTATCCCTGTCCTAGAGCTACTTCTCTTTCATCCCTCCGCAGCCTTTCATAATACTCTGCATTAGACAACCAAATGTTGACAGTTGTCCAAAACATATTAAATCAATATTCTAGCCACCTTCAGTTGTACATATATCATGCAAAAAATAAAGGAAAATCAAGTTTTACAAAGGTTAATGCTCTATATTTCGTCACTGTCTGAAAATAGCTGGTTACGCTGCAGTGAAAGAGTGAAGTACATATGCAGTCAGGCGGGAAATGGTGTGACTTGAACTCGATAAACTTGGCGTAAGTGTATGTCAATAAAGCAACAAGATAGGAAATGTGTAAACAAATTAGCGTTACACGCTGGAAAAGTGCATAAGTATATTAATTTGTATGTGAAAAGGCAAATATTTACAGGGCGATTCGCTTGCCCTCTTTCTCGATCAACAGCATGTAATTAGCTGTAAGCTATATTCTACTTTTATTTATAACTTTTTATATGTAATCGAAACGTAAGCTATTGAAAATTAAAACTATTATTTTAACTATTTAGAAAAATGAGGTTATATTTTCGGACTTAAAAGGCTCTAAAGACTAAAAGGTTATATATAAACTTATTAAATTTTATCTGTGTGGAGTGGGTACCGAGCGATCTCATGAGCGACCAACACATAAACGATTCGATGCTTCTGAGCAGTTTTGGAACACTTCCATTGAAATAATATAAGGCATTCAATAAAACCTAGTTCCAAGACTTAACTACGGAGTCCAACAAACAGACATCCGAGCTAGCTGCACTCAATGAACCGAATCTAAAGCCTGGAAAGACATAACAAGGAGGTGACGAAGTAAGGATGCCTATATTTTGGAATGCCTGTTGAAACAGAGGGGTTTATGAAAAAGAAGAATAATTTATTCCACATAAGGCACGCTCAACAGATCTGGCCCACAGTGACTGTTCACCGTCCTCAAAATTAGATCTATATTAACGCAATTTATTTCAAACTTTTCTAAATTCACACTTAACGAGGAGTTTTGGAATATTCAACCCGAAATTTGCTTTATCAAATCTTTTTTTTGCATTTTTCTCCACAAAACTGTTTTCTTCTCCCCTAACCGCCAACCACACACAAAAAATTATTGAACTGAGCCGAGCCGACTGCTTATTCCAGCACTCGGACATGTCATACATTAATTGACCGTTAGAAGGCAAAACAACTTTCGCATGACTGTCGATATATAACGGAAGAAATGCAAAAAAGCTTGTGAAACAAAAATAAAAGTATTAAAAAATGAACAACAGTCACACAATCCGCATACAACAAGTTCATTGACATTGCCCAAGCAACCACAAGCGCACACGCCGCCCTGTAGCCAGCTGCCTGTTGCCTGTTGCCGTGCGAGCTGCGTCCCTTGCACCATAGCAGACCAATTGCATATTAGTGCGCCGTCGCTGCTCGGCATAATTGCACGGAATCCACTTAGCGCAGCGCGCCGAGTGGCCGGACGACATGCATATGGGAATTCATTAAAGGCCGACGCAGCTACGCCCAGCCGCCCAACCGGCTCATAAAAAAATGTTGCCCCAGCAAGAGCAACGACAACGTCGCTGCGGTCGCGAACATATTGCAATGAAAATATAATATTTATGAACCGATGAAGCTGGCAGCAGCGTGTAGGGCGAACAAAGGAGCAGCGTTGCCGCCTGCTGACCGTGGATGGAGCGTGGAGGGCCACGCACTGGCTTCCGATGCGGACATGGCGAACAATTAACAAGCCGGTGGGTGGTTGGCGGTAGCTGATTGTGACGGCGCGGGACGCAAAGGGGCGCACTGTTGAGTGAAATGCCAAAGGCAATTAAAAGCGAGCAGCAAAAGAAGCGTGAAAATAAAAATAATGGAAAATGTGCAATTTGTTCAATGAATGCAGGCAACATAAGTTTGCCTTGTTGCATGACATTGTTGTGTGCCACACAGCAACAACAACAACAACACAAAAACAATGGAGCGGAGAAACAAAGACTGACTGCTATAATAAAGGTAGCACAAGTTCAGCGATGGAAGTAAAACAGTAATATTACCGGCGCATTGCAGAAAATGGGTGTGTTCCATGGCAACCTTGCGACATGCGGTATGGGAGACCAAGAGACAGCCGACGATGGAGTACCGAAGTTTCCGGTCGCCGGAAAGATGACAACTGACGTCGAACAGAGAATGTAATTGACTTGATGTGTCACTGCCAGGGCGATGCAACAATTTACAATTACAAAAACAAAAACAACAACAAAACAAAGGAAACCCCCCTAAAGCGCCAACAACAAACTACAGATGATGTGGCCATTGAGTAATACTACAAATTGTCTGCCAACTGAGCGACAGGCAGTGCGTGTCAGTGTGTGCGGTCGTAATCTCTGTCATGCCACAAATAAGTGTCGCGTAATACTGATCATGCAACAAAGATAAGTTTTATTATCTGACCCCGCCGGCAAACTGCTCCACTTTAAAGCGTAAAGCGCGGCGTTGTTGTTGGTTCTCGCGTTGGTCAGCGGACGACGGTCAGTGGCGCGACCACACGCATGCATCATTAACATCCGGTTACTGGAGTAGTGCACTCGTGTATTTCCAGTATGACAAATTGACTGGCGAGTGGCATTGCATTGGTGTTGCCATGCACTTTCATTCATTATAAATAACTGCTGGTAATTTGTCTGATCTTTCGCTCTCTCCAAGGTTGCTCCAAGTGTTGTTGAAATTGGCTTATATAAGAGCTGTGTGGTAATGTGCGACAATTGCAGTTAATACTGCACAGCACAGCACTACTGATACAGCTTGTCATTTTGTCAGGTGGGTTAACATATAGATCCTTAAAAGATCATATTCTGTGGTTCGGCACTAAGGGTGTGAGTGACTGATGTGGTCAATGATCTCTTTCCTTCATAAATTATTTGGAATATAATTGTGTTCCAGAGATCAATTGATAAACTGTGCAGACACCTTCATAAGCAAAGTTATATTGCACGATCCAAAGGATGAAGAAGAGTACACCAGAAATGTAGAAGATCTCGTTGCTAAAGTTGAACAGATCGTCTGGTCTATAACTAACATGTGATTGGAGATTCTTTTCCATGATCCATAGTACCCTGTCATACTGAGACCTTAAACGAAGATGGACCCTTTGGTAGACTGAAATAATGTGGAATGTGGTATATATAGAATGAAAACTACCTTCGAATCTGTGGATGACAGCGATAAATAGACGAAAGATCTCCTTACTAATGATAGCCGGACTTCCCTAGCCGGAACGGTCCATGATTTTTCAGGCTAAAGATTATCAATTCACCAACATTCTCTAAAACTATGTATGTCTAATATCAAACAAGAAATGGAGATCTTGAGATATAAAACAGGCAGGGTATTTTAATTCAAGTGAACACAGACAATCATTTGAACCTCGTGGCTTATCTTAGTTATGATAATTAAAATCATGTTTTGTTTCAATTTTCTTTGAATGAAAATATATATTAATGTCAATATTTCAAATAGACTCAAATATACTCGCAGATATAATTAAAACAACAAATTTTAAATTCACCTCATAACAATAAATGGAAAGCAAATTTATTTTAAACCAGACCGCAAACAGCGGTAGACTAAAAATAATGTAAAGTAGCTTGTGGACAACTGTCAAAAAACTAAATGTGACAGCAGGCGACTCAACATGACAGCACAGCAACAAGTTGGCGAAGCGACATTAACTGTCATGGGGTCTAGGGAAAACTGAGTGGATGGAGTTTATTAATGGCCGTTGAGACATAGTACAAACATTGCGGGACATCAACTGTTGTTTTATTTGAAACTTATGAAGGAAATTATAATAACTATAAGTATGGGCATGACTGTTGATTGAACGAAAAAATTAAAATTCAAACTAAATGCAAAAGTTTTGATCAGGCAATGTTAAAATTTTAGCCATACAAAATAAGAAAACAGCTCACTACTGGACAATAACGGACAAGGCTCTTTTTCCAAAAAAATCTTTAGCAAAAAAAGTTTAGACTAATCGATATTCTGAATGGACGTATAATGTTTTCATATTCGAAGAAACATTATACAGTTAACCACTTAAAGGGAGTTTGGAGACAACCGATAGTTTCACGTTTCACGTTTCAGGCGAAAGATAATAGTAACAATTTAGTATCAGGTTATCAACAGACTGTTCCTCTAAAGAGAAGGCACAGCCTTCACAGACACAGGAAAGAAAAATAAAGTTGTTGACAGCACATTGGATCATATGATTTTAAAATTTGGCTCGGAAAGTATTGGTTCTTGCTACCCTGAGAGAGATATCTTAAAACTCAGTCCAAGTGGTAAGAGGAGATTTATATAAGGACAGGCCTTCGATCACCGAAACTAATCTGTCTCTGAAGCATATTTAGAAAGATTCCCAGGATAATCGAGTTTATGTAAACAGAATGGACAAGAATTGATATTCAACAAGTAACGACAGAGGAATACATAGACAGCATTCTCAAAATCCACTTTAAATCTTACCCATAAGTGATTGGTTCTCCTTTCCATTTTGAAAAAAAAATGAAAAGTATTCACAGCATGTTTTCTTCTATTCACTCACCCAAAACTCTTTATAGAACATCACGGCCCCCACACTCGGTGCAGGGGTTGTGCAATTTTCACAGAATGTGTAAGCCTTCAAAAACAATAACTGTAATTCCATCATCACCAATGCCACTATTTATATTTACTGCCAAATTAATTAAATTATATGCACTCGAATAGTTTTCACTAAATGTCTATTGTGCTTATTAATCACTCGGCAATCACGAAATGAATGCAATTGAAAGCAGGTAATCACGACTACCGCACAATTTCAACGGCGAACTGAATGTGATAGAATGCAGATTTTAATTAGCCAAGTCAAGCAAAAACAGACTGGCTGCTTGGGTGAAGAAGCTAACGATGTCTTCATTTGTTGAATACAAAGTCAAGCAACACACGTAAGTACTGAAGAACTGTCTTCCGCTACCAGCCACACTTCGAAAGCGCGAGCGCTTCTGACCTCGTAATCATGACAAAGACCAATTGGCTATGCATTGCTGACTTCTGGTATCACCGCTTAATCGTTTGGTCGTGAGAACATCTGTGCACTTTGGAATCGCGGGGCATTTAAGTATTTCATAAATGTATCACTGCACATGACACCGTTACTTCTGCAGTGTGTCTGCAGTAGCGCGAGCTTAGCATTGAATTATGGGCGATAAAATTAGCGCTGGCAGTTCCGCAGTGTCTACGCCAAAGTGAACAGGTGCTTGGCGATATATTTAAAGTGATTTTTGTAGTTTAAAAGTGAGTGGAGCGTTGAAATGGCAGAATATACTTCTTTGTGGAGTGGAGTAGAGTGAAACGAATGGGTAAGCACTCTACCAATTAGTGGTCGATTTTAAATGTTTATAGTCGGTTTTTTTAAACTGTAAACTCGAGACTTTAACTCAGGCTAATTGCTTAAGTAGACTCCTCTTCGCATTGTTCTCTTTAGCAAGCACGTAAAGTAAGTCTGAACCAACTGAAAACTCCTTAATAAAAGTCCATTTTGATAAGGAGCTCCAGAAAGCACGGTTAAAGGGTTCTAAGTTTACTGTCAATGCATCATATAGATGGTTAGAACAACTCTTGATTCCCGGGTAGATAGTCGGTTTCCGTTCCGGTTCCAAAGTACTAAGTGTCGTGGAAACGGCGTGAAGATCTTGGCTTCACATGTAGGCGACCGATCCCTCGATTGTACCAAGTCTTACTGCAGTTCTAGAGTTCTGCTTGAGGATGTTTATTAGCATTAACGGAATGTTATAGACTAGATTTTGACCCCAAAGCCTACTTCATGCTTATACACTATACACCAATGAGTATTTGTAGAGAATCATTCATCACAGAAAAAGAGTCGAGAATTGACGATCTGTTCATGAGGAATTTGTGATATAGCAGATCTCAATATTCCAAAAAAAGGGTCTCTCCCACATTTTTTTAATTCAGCCTGCCTAACAAGAAAGTCCGACATGTTTCAGAAAAGGTTTCAAAACAGATTTGAGAAACATAATACATCTTCTGTTTATCAAACACCAGAAAAGCGTAATAACAATAAAGTCAATTAAGAAAATTAAAGCGTGAAGTCGCGCAACATATGTGGCAATTTCATGCCAGCAATTTGTAACGCTTAGAAAAGTACAAAACTCATTGTTGAGCCTCGAAAATAATTTTGGAAAAGAGAAAAACTCAAATTATTACGCCGACCAAGTGTAATAAACGCAAACAAGCGAGTAGAAGTCGCGACAAGTAGACTTCAACGCTGTCTGTAAACCGGTAGCACAGTCTATTAGCCAATCCGTTTATACAACATGTGAGACGACAGACGAACAACGAATGCGCAAACGCATGCAGGCACGCACTGCGCAACTTTAAGATAACCCACAAGCCGCATACAAACCAAGCCACAGCCGGCCGAATCAACCAAGCCGGCCAACGCTGTAGTCCGGCCAATGCAGTCAACCTGCCCCGGCGGTGTTGCTAAACCGGTTTGTGGACTGGCAAGAATGTTGCTGCTTGCAAATTTATGTATTTACAGCTGCGTGCTGCCATGCGGCTAAACAGAAGTCAACTGGCTGACCAGCGCAGCAATAAAATCCGTAGTGAAAAGCTACAAAAAATGAAGAAACAAACAAATGCAACAAATATGAATTTAAGTACAACTGATATTGCTTACAATTGTTGTTGGTGTGCAGCAAAAGTGCTGGGCGAAGTCTGAAGAAATGAAAATCCACATGCCGTCCATATACGAGTTTGCTAAGCTTATTATAATGCTGAATGCAGGAGGCACTTAAAAGCGCTGAGACTGAGCCATAAAAGGAAGTTAGTCAACCCGGTAGACGGTGGCGCAAGAGTTGCTCACATTTTTTCAATTTAATACCCGAGCAAAATTTGCTGCTACAACGGATTTAAAGTATTCTTCACTGGAAGTTTACTTCGCTGGAAATGTAAACCTCTTTGCCGTGACGAAGACAGTCGAGCCTGGGTAATCGAAAGGGAACCCAGTTAAAAACCTATGGACTTCATGTCTCAGTGAAAACTAGAGATAACTTAATCGAATTCGGTAAATCGGCTCCCCGGAGGTTGCTCTTGTTGTTGTTGTAGCGGTATAAAAAATTCACAAAATAATTTTAAGGAATGCTGCGGATTTGACAGTCCTCGGCCGGATAAAAATAAGGGTCCGACTACCCGGGCACGACTCCCCGCAGGTCGAATAAGTTGGTATATTCACTGAGCGATGTTTAATGGAATTCAAATCCCGGTAAAAGTTGAAGAACCATGAAAAAATATAAAAAATCATTTTTTCGATTCCGACCGAAGTTAGTACCACCTTACTACTGCTATCACTTGTAGATGCCAGAGTCAATAAAGCCGTTGTTATTGCTGTTGTAGCTATTTATAGATACAATGCAATAATTTGTAGGCAACGGAGGTAGTGATCAAATCATGCCAAGCCAAGCCAAATCAAGTCCATAACCCACTCTAAGCCGATACACGCCCTGTAGCCGGTTCTACACATTGTCAGTGGACGTCGAACAGATGAAAAGGTAGAGTTTATGAGGAAGTACGACAGAAATGCAACGACAACAACAAGTGGAAATATGAAGAGATGCTGACCAAATACGGACAACAACAACATTGTAGCAATATAATATAGCTTGTGGCATTCATAAGATTAACAACAAAAAACTGAAAAATATGCCATGCCTGAAGTGTTGAAAAGAATTTGTGATATCCATGGCGACACTTATCGCTGAGTCGCCTCCGCTTGCCAGCTGAAAGCTGCAGCAACACACAAACACAACCAAATATAGATATATATATACTAGATATAGTTATAGTGTCTACTGTTGAAGTAGAAGAAGTAAAGAAAACATGTTGACGAAATCTCAAGTGTGCCAACTTTATAATATAAGCTTAAAGCGATTAAGCGTGTGTGCCACTTAAGGTGCCGATAAATATTGTATGGCTTCCGGGTGTTGAGCCGCGTCAACCGAGTAAACAAAGAGTTATTTTCCAACAGAAAGGAAAATTATTTTCAGTTTCAGTTAAACAGCATGTAGTGATAAAGCATAATTTAAATATGACTTTAACATAGAAAGCTTTCAGAAGCTCTTTTTAGATTCTTACAGGCGAAGAATAGTTAACTACAGGTTCTAAAGTGGAAAGTTCTTTCATGCGGCCACAATAGTTTGAAATATAACATTATTAACATATGAAGCTTTCACTATTTCGAGGTGCTTGGTAGAGCTTTTTATAAAAGCTTTAAGTCATCTCAAAGGAACTAAATTAGAACAAAACATTATTGTCATATGAAGCTTTCACAATTCCTAGGTGTTTGGTAGAGCTTTTTATAAAAGCTTTAAGGCATCTCAAAGAACTAAATTACAGAAAAGCATTTTTCTCAAAAATACTAAAAGAGCTATTACCAAGCTTTCACCGTTCCTTTAGAGCTTTTTATAAAAGCTTTAAAAGATATCAAAAACTAAATTATTCTGACGACAAGATTTCGAAAATCGATTATCCCAAAAACATCAAGACCTAACGCATGGTAATTTTTCACAGTATAGGGGCTGGTTAGAATAACGGTAAAACTTTTTAGTACACTTAGGATACCGAGAATCATTACTTTCCGTTGGCATTTCTGTTGAATGGTTAAATAAAATCTAAGACTTTTCAGTCTAAACAGAAAGAAATATAAAAATACTTTCTTAGAAAAGTAATTAGACCGCTAAAACTGTGCTTCAATCTAACCTTATTTATCCGCTGTAAAGTTCTCAGTGCCAAAATCTGGAATTCTCATAATATTTCTGTTAAAATCACTGTGAAAATTTTCTAAAAAGACAAAACGCTGTTTTAGCATATCGAAACTCGCGATAAAGTCATTATTTACCCTTAATTAGAACAAAAAACATCAAAAATCTTAACACCGTAATGCAACTCTGTAAAACCGTTATTTTTTGTCTGATTATATCAGTTACGTCAGATAATAACTTTATAGCTTCTTCAAAAATTTAGACACCCATAAATTTGTTGCTAATGCGCGAGGCAATCAACTTCGGGAATCGTAAAGAACAGTTAGTATGATTCTAATTGCTACCATTACAACGAATTGGAGAATTAGCTGTGAAGCGACGATCAAACTATTAGCGAAACAGCGGAACAAAATGTCAAAGTGTCATTGCAGCCATCTGTGGTTGATGTCTTCATAAGCGAAAATGAGAGAATAAAAATGTAAACAAAAACAAAAACAAAGCGGTCTCAAAGAATTGTCGAAGCAAATAATTGTGGCATCCACTGAAATTATACGCTCATAAGCGCTTAATATCTGCTTGCCAAAGGGGAAATAGACATTTACATATACCATATAAACAGTCACACTATAAATATGTATATGAAATAAAATGAGGAAGACATAACGAGTTTATTGCACTTTTCCAGCGGCATAATAAACGACAAAGCATCGGTTCGTTCGTTGCTAAGCTCGGCGCTGGTTCATATGCAAATAGGCTACTTTCCCAAGCCATTACGTATAAGTAAGCCAAAGAGAAATAAATCGAATTGCATATAATAAAGAAGATCTTTAAAGTGTCGGCTGCTTGAGAGAATCGATTGAAAAGACCAATAGACTGATGCAAGAACTCATAAGTTTGAGCGTTATGTTTCCGTAGTTTTCAGAAGCAAACCTGCATCTAGTAGCGAACCAGAACACCATGATTCCCTTGAGACAGAAACGCGACAAGAAAACAGAAGGTTTTTAGGAGATCTTTATAAAAAGCTTTAAGAAGAGTTTAAGATTGGTCGCATAAGTTTGAAGTTTCCTCGTTGAATAAAAAGAAGAAACGAGACTGAGTGGAGCCAAGATGAATGGATGATGTTCATCTGAGAACAAAATTAATTTCATAGTAAGTTAGAATAGTAAGGAACGTTAAAACACCCTTGAGAGTTTGTATCCTCTCTGAATACGCTCGTCATCTAACGCAAAGCATGGAGTTCCAAGTGATCAAGTAATTAAGTGATAATATGTTCGAAGCTTAAATTTTTGTTTTTTGTCATAAAGCTACTATCTACCAACCAATCTAACCACGCATAGTTGGTGTTGCTATGTAAAATATATATTTTTTCTCTCTGTTGCCCCGTTATAGTCAATAAAAATTCGTTAAATTCCTCGATGTGTTAATTGTACACGCTTCTGACATAATTATGTATGTATCTTCTTCTTCGCGTTCTTTTTCTTCAATATAACTACTCGGTGCTTCAAAACTGCAGCTCAATTAAACTAACGACAGAACCAGACTTGCAACATCAAAATAATTGGAACGAATTCAAAGCAAATAGTGGAGAAAAATAAAAAAAGAAAATGATTGAAAACAGTTGTAGGAAAGAAGTAGAAATTATGCATACTTAGAACATAAAACCCATTTAGAGCAAGAGATGCATTCTTTAGCGCAAACGTGACTGAATATTTTTTAAATCTTTGCTAATGTTGTTTACAAAAATAAATTATTTTTTTAGAAATTAGATAAAAAGATTGGAAATAGTGATAAATATTATTTTATGTGCGACCTCATTCTGACTACGAAATTGCGTGCCAAACTAATTTGTTCGAATATTTGTTAATCACACTGTGAGTAGCTGATTGCCAATGAAAAAAAAAATAGATGCAAAGTTGAGATAATTAATGAAAGCAAGCAATAGCAAAGAAAGAAGTGAAAAAAGGGAACGAGAGAAAAAATAAAATAGCACACTAAAGAGAATTAAAATAGAATTATTGCTGGAAGTCGTGTTGAACCAAGCGACAAACAAGGCAAACAATAAATATAAGAAGCAAAAAACAAAAGAACATTAAAAAATTATAAAGTAAATTTCTATAAACAAAACAATTTGAAAGTAAAACCAATAACAATGAAATGAAGAAAAATAATAAAATAAATAAATTGTAAAAAAATAAATTAAATGTTTGAGGAAACAGTAACTGTTTTGATTGAGAATGAATAATGCAGGAATCAGATTCTGTCCAGAAAAGCTATTTGAGGGAAATAAAACATATATAGCTATTAATAACGAAAAATAGCTAGACAACCGATGTATTAAGCTAAAGGTAAAAATAAAAAAACGACATTCATACAAAACAAATTACAATGAACATGGAACATCCTAAAAAAACCATCAAAAAAATATTAAAAAAAATCTGCTTTCTTCTCCACCAAAATCAAACGAAAACAGATTTTTGTTTATAAACTACATTTGTAGTGATTTAAAAACAAACACACACACATACATCAACAACTGCTATGGACTCCACACACCTTGGCAACGCTGCCACATTCACCGGCGCTCCGGCAAGGCAACTAAATTATTTTGAGACAATGCAGAAATTGTCTGCTATTTTTAAACACACTTCGAACATACAAAAATACAAACAAACACGAGTATAGGTGTCTGTGTGTGTGTGTGTGCGAATAAAAGCATTTCAGTATTTCAGTGTTAAATTGTTGCTGTTTTGGCACTGTTGTTTCATTTATTGCACGCAGAATCAAAACGGTAGAAGCCTCATTCAGCCGGGTCATAATAACTGCATTATTGGAAAGTGCCTCAGAAACAGAAAAAAAAAGAATGCATTCATATGCATTGGCAGACAAAGTCCGAATATACATACATATGTAGACACATATGAGTTTATATACATATACACACTCCACGCTAATAGCTGCACGGTGGCTAAATCAAATTGTTAATGGACTTTTCAAAGTATTTCAAGCAACTCAAAGTGGAACTGATGTGGCGGCGTAGCGCACAGCCCGCGGTTGCCAAGACAAAAGCAAATATTTCACATATTAAAAGATAAACAAGTGGGTATACTAGATGTGTGTGAGGTGTAAATAAAGTGCATGGGAAAACGCCATCAGAGACCGTCCAAGCAAGCGATAACTTGAGTAAGAATTTAGATAACTTAATGAAACTTTCTGCATTTTCGGGAAAAGTGCGTGGATCAGGCCCCTAATAGGTTGGTTGTATATGTATATCCCACATATTACTAGAGCTATATAACCAAAACTCACTAGACATATTACCTTTTAGTATACCATTCTGGAAATGAAAATGGATGAATAAAAGCACGGTAGCTCACGAAGAACGTCACAAACATGGAGTTCATAGAAGATGGTAGAGGAGAGATGCATTGATATTGGTATACAAAATAAAAAATAGGCGTGAAGTCGCCCACTTGCAAGTAAAAAATCATATCTCAAGAAATTCTCGATAAATTTCAACACACTTTGGTTTACTATAACATTTTCTGAAATGCACGGATGGGCCAAATCGGTTCTCAACATATAACTAAATTTTGAATTCCATCTGATTCGTTCAATTCGCGATATATGTATAAATCAAGAACTCAATAGAATAGATTTATACATATAAAATCAGACTATAACTTATCGAGGCCCCAGATGTCGAATATGAAGTCGAAAATATTGTTAAATCTCCCAGATATTTTATAAAAAATATTAGAGAATTTTTTTACTAACGTGGCTCTATGCCGAAAATAGTTAAAATCGGATCATTACTGCCCCTAGCTTCCATAAACCCAATATTAGCTCCTCCTAATTTTATTTTGGTCTTTTTATTACCGGGTTGATAGAGCGCTACTTGTGCGTACGAATGTGCAAGCGAAAGCGAATAGCGCGTCATAAGAAAACAAAGCGTCTATAAAAACCGTTAAATAGTATGAAAATTAGAAAAATAGCATACAAGTATGGTAGGAGATCTAGCGAGTACAAATTTATTAACTGTGACCTATGTGTAACTTCCGCAAGTGTTTTCAATAGGCGAGCACAGTGGGTCGTAAAAAAATATACCCAAAAATAAAAAATATAAGAGATAAAAATAACAATAAGAGAAAATATATCGAAAATATGGATATGGAATCAAGGTCAAAGGATGTGTTATAGAAAGAGATATTTGGTAGAATAGGGGCTGAAGTGGATAGGTGGCCTATTTTTAAGTGAATAGGTACCTTTGACATGCTGATATGGAATTTGAGAGAGCATGGTATTAAGCTTAATAAATTTAAATTTAAAAGTTTCAAAGCTACAATTTTTAATGAGGTTAATGCATGCACAGGTTTTCCCTGCGCTTTGAATTAATTGGAATATAGTGAAATTTTGTTTATTTTAATCTATAAATAAATAAAGATTTACTTTTAATCTCAATCACACTTGTTTTTCCGTTTACATTTAAATATCAGTAACAACCCTGTCACACTTACTAATCTGACATTCAAGGCAAAACACGCCAACTCGCAGCCTCCCGCACTCACTTCTCTCTATCTCTGACTTCTACTCTACAATTTCTGACTGCATTCGTCATTCGAAGCTGATGTGTCAGTGTCATCTGTTATTCACTCACAATCACCCCAATGTCAATTAATGGCAAAGTCATAAATAACCACTGTGACTGGAGTTGAAATGTAAATATGTATGATAATGTAAGTGCTTATGTACTCGTAGGCATGAAATTCATTCACAACACAAAAATTGTTGTAAACAACAGCGCGTCATCGAGTGCGTTGACTGACTGTATACTAGGTCAAAGGTTAAATTAGACGTTGAGCAAAGAAAGAGTGCGACTAGCTAAGAAGTCTTATATTTACATATATAGGCACATAGATAATTTGTTGTTGAGATCTCAAAATGCTAGTATGCAGATATACAGTGTTGGGCAAGCAACTGGAAACACTTAATATAATCTCTTACAAAAACCATGTTCCAAATGGATTGAAACCAAGAGTTTTTCTGTGTTCTTACCTACGGCGAAAAATATATGCGAAATCGATTGCACTGTCTATATAAAGATTTTCTACAATAGATTAAATGATATTAAAACAAGGTCGACTTTTAGATTTGTGGATATGATATGTGTTTAACCCTAAAAAATTTGAAAAAATAGACAATAAAACAACCGACTTAATGATATATCCGCCACTGTATGATGCTATAAAAAAATACTTCTGCTCTAACAAATTTACACTTAAACAAAAACAACAACAATGTAATATTATTTAATTTAATTTTTTATTTTTTATTTTATTTTATTTTTTTTTTAATTTATTTTATTTTATTTATTTTTTCATTTTTTATTTTATTTTATTTTTTATTTTATTTTATTTTATTTTATTTTATTTTATTTTATTTTATTTTATTTTATTTTATTTTATATTATATTTTATTTTATTTTATTTCATTTTATTTCATTTCATTTCATTTCATTTCATTTCATTTCATTTCATTTCATTTCATTTCATTTCATTTCATTTCATTTCATTTCATTTTATTTTATTTTATTTTATTTTATTTTATTTTATTTTTTATTTTATTTTATTTTATTTTATTTTATTTTATTTTATTTTATTTTATTTTATTTTATTTTATTTTATTTTATTTTATTTTATTTTATTTTATTTTATTTTATTTTATTTTATTTTATTTTATTTTATTTTATTTTATTTTATTTTATTTTATTTTATTTTATTTTATTTTATTTTATTTTATTTTATTTTATTTTATTTCATTTCATTTCATTTCATTTCATTTCATTTCATTTCATTTTATTTTATTTTATTTTATTTTATTTTATTTTATTTTATTTTTTATTTTATTTTATTTTATTTTATTTTATTTTATTTTATTTTATTTGATTTTATATTTTATTTTATTTTATTTTATTTTATTTTATTTTATTTCATTTCATTTCATTTCATTTCATTTCATTTCATTTCATTTCATTTCATTTCATTTCATTTCATTTCATTTCATTTCATTTCATTTCATTTCATTTCATTTCATTTCATTTCATTTCATTTCATTTCATTTTATTTTATTTTATTTTATTTTATTTTATTTTATTTTATTTTATTTTATATTTTATTTTATTTTATTTTATTTTATTTTATTTTATTTTATTTTATTTTATTTTATTTTATTTTATTTTATTTTATTTTATTTTATTTTATTTTATTTTATTTTATTTTATTTTATTTTATTTTATTTTATTTTCTTTTATTTTCTTTTATTTTATTTTATTTTATTTTATTTTATTTTATTTTATTTTATTTTATTTTATTTTCTTTTATTTTATTTTATTTTATTTTATTTTATTTTATTTTATTTTATTTTATTTTATTTTATTTTATTTTATTTTATTTTATTTTATTTTATTTTATTTTATTTTATTTTATTTTATTTTATTTTATTTTATTTTATTTTATTTTATTTTATTTTATTTTATTTTATTTTATTTTATTTTATTTTATTTTATTTTATTTTATTTTATTTTATTTTATTTTATTTTATTTTATTTTATTTTATTTTATTTTATTTTATTTTATTTTATTTTATTTTATTTTATTTTATTTTATTTTATTTTATTTTATTTTATTTTATTTTATTTTATTTTATTTTATTTTATTTTATTTTATTTTATTTTATTTTATTTTATTTTATTTTATATTATTTTATTTTTTTATTGCTGTATATCATTTCGAGACTGACAAAGTGAACAAAACTAAAGCAGCAGACGCCAACAGCCGGACGGTCGCCGCTTTTGAAACAGCTGACGTCGTCAATTGGTGCGGTGCTTGGCGTTTTGTTGAATTTATTAACTGCGCGTTTATGCATTTATCTCGTCAAGCGCATAAAGTACACACACACATACACACGTGTTCATATTCATATATACTTTAGTACACACTTAAAAGCATACGCAGATATTTTTGTTGTGATAATTTATATTTTCGCTAGAGGAAAAATCAAGTAACCGGAACGTTTGCAGCGACAGCAACAACTACAAAACATATAAAACAAGATATAAACAATGGGCACGAGCTCCTTACATACGTACATATATACATGTATATACCGTTGTAAATTGGAAGCAATTTTTTTATATTTTTTATTTTTTAATGCGGCAACTCATTTTTTGCGCTGCTTTTAATTTAACCAGTTCATATTTCCCTTTCCATTGTTTTCACTTTTAAACCGTTCACCTTTTTCCCTGCAGTCATTTAACTGCGGCGTCTTGACCAAGCTGCTTCTCCAAATACACGAGGGAAAACGAAGCGAAAAAAGTTCCGTTTCTATTGGCGTACTGATTTCGAAAATGTGTGGGTTCCCCTCCAACCAAAGTACCGCTTCGTTGCGCCTACACTTGCATTTTCAAACAGTATTGTTTTTGCGGCGCATGTGGCACGTGTTTCCGCCGCCTGCAGCTAAGCGTTCATCAAAATTTCGTTTGATGATATTTGCACAGCAGCTTTCTGGTTCCGTTATACGTTTTTTTGTTTTTTTTTGTAAATGCGGAAACACTTGAAAAGTTTGTGATTTCAGCATTGTGGAAACATCTGACTAATTAAGTGATGTGATATTAACCAGCTTCTGTGATTACGGCTAACGACAGTCATGACTGTTTCCTGTAAGAAAACCCTCCCTCAAAGAATTGTCGGGATCCAGCGACAACGAAATACTTATAAATATTATGAATAGAACGATATAAATGATTTCTATATCTGGGTCAAATATGTCACGAAAAGTTTTTGGATTCCGAGATAGACAATCTGAAATCCCGAAAATGCTTTTTTATAAATATTTTCTTGAATAATGAAAATGAATCTTGAGACTGTCATAACTTATAAATGATTTCAGGTTTCAGGTTTTAAAAATGTTTTTCCTTTCCTATTCGACTGAAACCTTATGCATATTTACAAAACATCGAAGATTCTCAATGCAAGAGAATCACTTTGGTTGAAAGTAGGGAATCAGCATACGAATCCCAAATCCCAAATTTTTCGCAAACCCAGGTTCAAAACTAGGAATTTTTCTTAAAAACAGAAAGTTTACATACAAACAGAACAGAAATGGAAAAAATTCGCTCAATTTAGGACAGACAGGTTTTGAAAGACTTATTATTTCGAATTTTGAACCGGTATTCTACCCCGAAGTACAAGAAGCGAGAAGCAAAGAACACTACTTGGGTAACAAAAATTCTATAATTCTTTTTATCAACACAGAAATTCTGCAAACAATCAGATTTCTGTAGATGTCTGACACAATTGTCATGTTGAAAACATTGCGCATATTTAGTAGACAACACTTTCATAATCTCGCCACCCTCGCTCAATTATGCGGACACAATAAAATGTGTTAAAGAATATATTAAAGAATACAAATTCTATTGTGTTATATTGTCTACAGTGTCTACAAGATTGCGGTAAAATTGTGTGGGTTGAAATCCAACCGCTAAAGAATTATTTTGATATAAATAAAATAAAGGTGTTTTCAGCTTTCTTTCTATTTTCTACAATGAGTAATAAACAACAAGCTGAGAGCTCAATAAATTAGCGAATGAGGTAAGAACAAATTAGTCATTCAGCTGTAGTGATTGATAACGATTTAGGTGTGGATGAGGTAATATATGGTGTGAAGAAACTATGTGATAATGATGTAATAGGGGAGATTACTTGGCTAGGCACTTATGAATCAGATTTTTTGGATATAACAGATTGATGATTGAAGAGAAGACATGAGATGTAAAATAGGGTCGAAGTCGGAAGATGAATGCATCAAAATGTCACAAAGGTTAAAACTTAAGTTCAATCTGTTCCACGTAAGGAAGATAGTGATAGTTTTAGATACTCACAGTGGTACGGAGCTTCTAGAGACTGTTTTAACAGAAAAGCACCAAATTTTTGAAAAAATTGAATGTAGCATTTTCTAGTTAAGTAGTGAGTAGCTTCGGCAAACATATTCTATGCGGATTTAATCTCTTGTAGATATTACTAGTTACCAAACCTGGTTCTAATGATCTTCATAGCTCAGAATGAGATGGTTTAGGAAGTTTTAGGAAACTTATAGGATATTTGGAGAAAAACTAATTATTTAAGTGAGGCAATTCAAGAAATCTAGCTTCCTTTTTCCACAAGCTCAATCCACAAACGAATAATATTAGTTAGGTTAGATAGAATAGACCACATTTTCCTTAATCTGCTCTCAAAATGACATGGTTTACAACAAAAATCGAAGAAAATATGCTCTTAATAATTCAACCACAAACAATCAGTACTAATTGACCGTTGTTAATTCGTCGGCTCAATTTTATCACGTTCTAATGTTTTTCAAATGAACACTTATGATCATAGCATGGTATTATCATGGCATTAAAATTCATTAAATCTCTTTAACTGCACATACCTCAAATATGTAAGTAAGTATTGTAAGTATGTGTATTTAATGTTTTACATTTCGACATTCTCATGCAATAACAACAAAGTCATTAAACTCATTACAAGACGCATAGACAATGGAACGCCGCATCCACACAACACAATCTGTGTAATGACTTTTCTCAAATCATCCGGCCGTCCGACCCGCCGTCCATCCATGCGTCTATTTTCATTTTTATATGCCAGACGAAATGTAAACATTGTGTTACATGTATGTATGTGTGTGTGAGAGTGTGTATTTGTGCTCTGTACACACCTTGGTTGCCATTGAAGCGGCATATTGCACTTTGAGCTGTTTGAAATTGTTGCAATGTTTACACTACAATTGGCGGCTGCATATATGTATGTATATATGTATTAGCTTGATATATGAACATAAGTGATCACATATATAATTACGAAGTATATACACATAAGCGAGTGTTTCAGTGCACGCGCCATATACTTAAGAGGCAGCAGAGGTGAAGAAATATATATGTAAGTAGGTGTTCTAGTGTGAAACCAAGATCATTAGTCCGAGCAAAAACGAAAATACACGAATTAGAACGAATACATATTCTTTTAACGAACTTAAAGTTTTCTGTCAGAGAAAGTTTTTGCAAAGGTCGTTCTGGAACCAAATAGGATAACTAAAGACCATTGTTTAGCCATAAAACTCATGAAATTGAAATGAATGTAGCGACTAGAGTCCGTTACAAAGCATTTTCTTCTTAGTTCAACAGAAGGACTTACGATACAAGATCGAAGATATCTGCGCCTTGATCTCATAAAGGCAGGTTAGGTTAGGTTAGGTTTGTAGGCAGATCTCTGCAAAAACAGAATATCTCACTTAGACAGCCTGGCGCTGTCCATTGTGGTACCAATAAAGCTCCCTGTGGATCAAAGACCTTTAAGATTCAGCAAAACGCTTGGAATCCGTTACAAAATTCTTAAGACGGCTAATGTCGATTCTAGCCAATTTGCTCAATAGTTTGACAATTTGTCTTTGACAATTTGTCTTTGACAATTTGTCTTTGACAATTGTCATACGATAACACCGTATGGACTCCGATACTCCCCCCAATGAAATTCGAATCTTACTGAGAGCGAAGAGCTCACTAAACTTTTTGAGATTTACCTCGGGCAAACAGAGCCAAACTATTGAGCAAGTCCTTGTAGTCCACCAGCCTTCGTTAAAACTGCGTGAGGACTAGTCATCAGTAGTAAACAAACCGCAATAAAACCGCAAACTTTATAATAAATTTCCTTATTCGAGGAAACTATGGAGAATACAATTTTGAATGGTATTTAAGAGACGTAAGCATGGATCCGAGATGAGACTTTAAGAACTGAACTAACCCACGATTGCAATAATCGCAGGGAAGGTGCGAGTCAATATGTGATGAAGTAAATTGAGCAATGATGAAGTTCTTGAGGACGAAAACCTCAGAATGGCACGAAGGAAGTCTAAATTCGAAGCAATTTAAAACCAAAACTGAAGAAATCGATATAAAGAAAATATTGAGGAAAGTAAATAGCTTAACCGATGTTTCCAGGAAGAAAAATTCTTCCAAAAGGAGACTTCAAACTTTCAAAACTGAACATCTGCTTTCATTTCTTTGGATTTCATAGCAGTACTAGTACTCTCTCTACAACTATTTCACAAAACATTCTACAACAAAAAAAAAAAAACAAATGAGCGCCTATAAATTCAGAAATATTGTTTTATTTACTCACACCACCGAGCCACCATGTTTCATTCATTTGTTTATTACGAAGTAAATTGTTTGTTTATGAACTTCAGTGATTAAGGTGCAACGTCGCTTTTTGTTCTATTCCAAAAATAAAATTAAAACAAATGAAAACAATAACAAACATAAATACAAAAGCAGAAGCAGAAGACAAAGCGCGCTGCTACATCGCAGGTGAAGAAATGTTTACAAGAAACAGATTGACGCTGCATCTACCATGGAAGCGCGTTGTATTGTGCCACTCGCAACTTGTGGCGTGCAGACAAATGTAATTTAACGGTATATTTTTTGTTTTCTTTCTTTCACTCTATGAACGTTCATAGTATGGCGTGTTACCATTGTTACTTAAAACACCACACAATGCTTTCAGCCCGCTGTGCGCATTGTTTGAGAACTGATTAACATGTTTTTCGGATTTTCACTTGACCAAAACAAAACAGTAAACAGCCAAACTTTTTAATATAATTTCGATTTTTTATAGCTTTGTGTTGATCTTCAATAGTTATAAGCTTTTCACTTACACTTTTAACCGTTCTATTGTGTTGTTGTTTGATTTTATTATTTCTATGAAGCTTTGTTTTGAAATTTCTACTTTCTTTTCTATTCTACTTTCAAATAAAATTTTAATATCGTAAATATTTCTAACAAATTTACATTTGTATTATTCTTTATTGCAGTTTCGATTTCAATACAAAAGTTTTTAGAGAAAAATGTGTACCCAGTGTTAGCTATGTAAGTACTCTGAGGGTCATAATAATAAAAAATAACATTAAACCCATGTAGCAACTCTGTTTCAATGTAAATTAGGGAAGTTAAAATCCCGATTTATTTAAAAATTCGGTAATAATACTTCCATTCCAAATAGAACTTTTCTGGAAGTTCCGAGATGATAATGAGGTGAAATACTAATCCAATCTAGGGATTTGTTTGAATAAACAATGGTGGATGCTCTACAGGCGACCTCCAGACCTCAATAGCAATAATAAACACCATTGTAAACCTGCAAATGTGATTAAAAACAATGTACGAACCCTGATACAAAATCACGGCTGAGGAATTTTGAAAGTTGATATCGTCAATAACAGCCTTATTAAATATAATTACAGGTCTACCTCAAAATTAAATTATGATTTGTTTATCAATAACCTGGCCGAGGAACAGAACAATATAATTATACTCATACCAGTGCGGGTAAGTGCGGAAATATGCCGAATGAATTAATATCCGTCAGTTCAGATGAATTTATACTGTGACATAGGTCCATATTCTGGATAAAAAATAATGAAAGGCTGTTATAAACTGTTATCGCCCCTACGGTATGCTTATTTTTTCCATCTATATCTGTCAGTATTTCAAGTTCTCCATAACTCGAATCCTTAAATTGGCAATAGAAGTCAAATTTCATACAAATTTCCTTCCATAAGTCGAACTATTAGACCTGGGCATAATACAAAATTAAAAAAATTTCTATCAAGGAACAATTTTAAAGGAGTACCTATATTCATATGGAGGCGAACAAAAAATATGATATTACACTAATAGAATTCATAAATCGTGTAACGAAGGCATGAGATACAGACGTCAAGACCCAAACAATTGCAAAGTGCAACAAACAAGATTACAGAATACATGTTTCAACGTATTTAAATAAAACATTATGCGAAGTAAATAACTAAAACTGTGGGTAAATCTATATTTTACAGCTTTTTCAAATTTTATATGAAATTTCCATAAATCGAAGTCTCTCTAACTCCAATCACTTCGAGTTCCACTATATTTTCATGAAACTAGATACAGTTACAGATAGTGTAATATCACTGGTGTCATCAGTTTTTTGAAAAAGGTTAATTGATATCGGTTAATTTATGCATATTACTCTACCCTCTCGGTAAGACTAAGTTGATACCTCAGGTTGACCAGGGAAATATTGTAGTGAAAATCCACAAACGGTACTTAACTTCGACGAGTACTCATATCACAGACCCCAACCTTTCAATCCTTTACAAATTGCGAGACTTACTAATGTTACGAACGATTCCATCCGAACTTAAACTTTTATTACCGTATAATTACATTTTAATTGGAAATTTCGTAAAGTACGTGCCGCTCTGACGCTTAAACTGACTGCTGTCTGAATGTCATAAAGTATTAATTACACAAGTATGCTAATAAATACGTGGATATATGCTGATATTTAAATATGTACATTTGTATGCACGTGTAATAATGTCACTGCAAATTCCTCACGGTAGTAGAAACTATTAATATGTTAATTTCAAAAAAGTGAAATTGAAAAGATAATTAAAGAAAGTCAAATGTAATATTTTCCGGGCCATTGACATTTCAAAGGCAAACGAGGTACTAACATACCGATATACATAGACACGAAGGTATGACATTTTGTGCTCTTTCGCAAGTGAAGTGTAAACTAATATTTTGGACTGACAGCAAAAAAAGAATGTTTGTTACAACAAAAATAAAAAACAAAATTTTCCTCGTATGAAAATATTAATAAAATTTGCTCTCTAAAACGAAAGCAAAAATACTTTCGCCTATTTTTTCTATTATTAGATTACGCTCCTAAAGGTAGGCAACATCTGTGAGGTATTTTAGATAAGATAATCGATATATGTACTAGAGAAGTGTGGTAAATGGAAATCAACTTCAAGTCGGAAACCTCGAGGTTGTTTTCAAACACTTTAGAAAGCAGTTTTGCTTTCCCCGAATTTTCCTTCAATTAACGTTACGCGCCAAAATGTAGGCAACATTTAATGTAAGTTTTGGATACGAAAGCCCATGGACTAGAAAAGTTTGATAAATCAGTTGACTTGAAGTCGGAAACCTCGAAATTGTTTTGAGTCCAAAATAGAACTCATGGAATACAAGCAGGTTCTGTACCAAGAAGTAGAGGTTTTCAAAGTCATTTCCGAATAAATTAAATGTGAACTACTACATTGTTGATCAGATTCAACTTGAGTATTTAGCAGAACTCGGTAAATTTTTCTTAATAATTTGTCTTCTTGATTCAATGAATCTTCCAACTCAAAGAGATTAGCAACAATAACCTCGACTAAGCCAAAAGCAATTTCTACAGCCAGCTTGCAGCAGATACATTTTAACCCACTTCCACCCACAAAGTTAATTTCGAACATGCTTCTTCTCCACAAACAACTGTCTATTTTTATGTCCAGTGTCTGAGTGACAAGCTTATGAGTCATCATCACATGTCAACAGCCACAAACAAAAGTGGCACTCCAACAAACAATTGTCAACTCTTTGTGTGGACCTGTATGCTGAACGCTGTGGCAATGACACGAAAGCGGTCGCACATTGCGCAAAAAGGCATGCCTTTGTAAGGCACACACACAAAGTGGGAATAATATGGGCAGATAAAAAAAACTCGATCGCCGCATAAAAGACCTTCACAAGTGTTTATGCGCCAAGTCGGTAGCTGCGGGCGAACTACAGATGAGTGCATTCATTTAACCAAATGGTGGCGGGTGGAGGACGGAGTGAGTTGCAACAGGCGGTGGCATGTTGGCAATGTTGCAACCAGTCAAGGCATATACGAGGAGACAAGTACGGTGGAGTCTACCAGTGGAGACAACTTGTCAGGGTTATTAAAATGAAGTTAACTATGCAATGCGCTTTAATGCAGCTGTCAGTCCGTCAGATAACTTTCGCGACGAAACGTCAAACAGACAGCTCGTCGAACAGATGCAGTTGCTGCTGTCTGTTGCTCACTGATAAAAAAGACAAAGAGAACTCGTGTAGCCCCAGTAAGCGAAGACGCATAAATGTCACGCGATGTTCCACCAAACATATGAGTGCTGCCGATACTTTTGCGCTGAGCGCGAGTTTGCGAGCCAGCTGCGGAGATGGCAACAAATTTGACATGAAGAAAATCCGGAGCTAACATGAGTTTGATAATTATTTGACGAGTATGAATCAATATACTGACAAATAGAATGAATCCTAGTTTCGACTTCAAATTGTACTTTAAGACAGTTTCTTAAAAGTACAATTGTCAAAATACTTATTTTAAGCAGGTACCACTCAGGTCCTTGGTCTGCACGGTTGCACGGTTGACTGCACTGTCATGAGAAAGATGCGATCTTTAAGCACAGTTTGGGAACCGCTAATACCATTTAATCTATATTGCTTACCCAATACATGAATCAATATATTATGCGATGATTTGCTTGAACTCACCTGAAACGAAATAGGAAAATAGTAAAATATTAGTTTTAAAATACTAGTCTTGATTTTTCAAATTATATTTTAGGGCAAAGACAAGGGTATAAGTATGTAGCAATTACAGTAGTTATAATTTTCTCCAGCTATTTTCCCCTATAAGAAAGATATCCAAAAACCCCAGGGTTAACCCATCCAGGAGATCGACAAATCAGCAGAGATTGACAGTCGAAGGCTAGTGCCCCGGGTTTTTGTTGTCGCTTCCAAATAACATAGTTCCCTAAGTTCATGATGTCAGCCTTGAAATCCAACGCTGATTCCCTCTTGCCAACAAGTTCTACTTTGCACTGAGTAGGCAATTGAGAAGTAAAGTCCTCTCTCGACGAACAAAAAACAAATTCTACAAGTCACGACCTACTTTATGGTGCAGACGATGGAATGATGAGCTGTTATACGACGACATTGACATAGTTCAGCGAATAAAAATACAGCGGCTAAGATGGCTAGGTATGTTGTCCACATGGACGAAAAAACTCCAGCGTTGAAAGTGTTCGATGCAGTACCCGCCGGTGGAAGGGGAGGAAAAGGAAGACCTCCACTCCGTTGGAAAGACCAGGTGAAAAAGGACCTGGCTCATCATTGGATGTTCAATTGGCGTCAAACAGCGCGAAGAAAGAACGTTCATGATAATTATGTTTGGTTTAGAATTCAGATTTGACGATTGGTAGGGTATTCCAAGAATACATCTAGACACTCTAGTACTATAGCGGAAATAAAGGAATATCCTCAAAGTTAGTGGACCTGGGGGACCATTCCTAATACTATTCACAGAAAATGCGCTTTCAGAAAATAAGGGACCATTGCTTGCTCTAAATCCAGTCTAACTTTCAACGGCAGGGATTTGACATTTGCAGAGTTGCATTTTCAGAAGCTGGCGTTAAATACCAAATTTCATTTCAAAAAATTTCCCTAGAGGGGAACATATTCCCGCACACGCACTCTCACAAATGAGTCTAAAGAGCGCGCATCTCAAAGAACAATGAACCGCGGCAGCTACCCTCCGAGTGATAATTGGAGCGAATGAACAAATGGTACCGCATTGCAACGCATAAAAAGCAACAACAACAAAATGATAACTGTTTGCAGTTCAACGCGATGCTGTCACTTACTTATGCATGTACTTACTACTCACTTAGAGACAGACTTAGCGACACTTCATTCACACTCCGAACGCTGGTTAAATGACGACGGCGGTGGCTTTGCCACGCTGTCGCAGCTGGAAAAGCGCATTCATAATAAAATGACAGCAGCAACAATTAAAAGTTAGCAAACCGGCATGGAGCGACTTGTGGAGAGAGAAGAGTGAGGAGGCACTGTCAAAGTTTGCGACAACAAATGACGCCGAGTCAATGCACCATTTAGTGCACTAGCAATAAACTACAGTAGCAACAACAACACAAATAACAATAAAATAATAATAATATAATTGTCATGCAATGCCTATTGAACTGTGCAACGATGCGCGCACAATTTCATTTGATGATGATGTGCAACATGTTGCAACAATGTGTCAATCTAGAGTCTTGGCACTGCATTGAAGAGGATACGGAGAATAAGTAAGGCGACAGAAGTTTTAAGTCAGAAGCAGATGAGAAGCTTGTTAAATTCTAGGTTTGTCGAGGTCAGGGTATTACGAGAAGGGATCCATACTCTACGAAGGTTGACACAATTTTGTCACGGGTTCTCTTGTACTTGGTGTAAGGTCATATTCCAGCTAGACGATCTAGAGTTCTAAATTTTAACATATATAGGCCTTAGACCCTAACCGATAGAAACGACGCTGGAATTCAATAGACATTTGGTAAACACCGTCGTTGAGGTTTCAGAGATTTCGGTCCAAAATATTATCCCTTAAACTAAGCTATAAATTTATAATTTACGACTGTTTCGGTAGACGACAGACCATGCGAAGCGAATCCGACCTCCGATTGTTCTGTTTGGACTCAAATAGAGCAGATTATTCTGCTGATCTGGAAGACGTCGCATCTGCATCGCATCGCGAACGGAGTTTAGAGCTTCAAGCTCGCTTAAAAAAATTTCGAAGAGATAAGATAGATCAGATAGTTCTGCTGACACTCTGTAAGACGTACCAGAAACTCCAGCGCCGCTATAGCGAAAGAAGCAGAGTTCAGAGCTTTAAGCTGGTTTAAAAAAAGAGAAGTGATAAATTCTGCATTAAGTCAATGCTTCTTTCTAGCAAGTTTATTGAGCTGTTATGAATGGCCGACAAGTCAACAAAATAGTAGAAACAAGTTATCAACACGACTTACGTGTCACAAAGAATTAATACGCTAACAGTTATGTTAGAATGACGGTGATGACAGTTGGAGGAACTGGTTTCAAAAATAGAAAGATGATTAAATGCCATTTCAAGCTTGAATGAAGCACAAAGCGGCAAATGTCACGTTTGGTACGAATTCCATTGAAGGAAGCGAAGCAAAAATTTCATGCTAACGGAGGCGGTTCGATATGTTGAAAAGTATTTGAGTGAGTTTACATATAATTAGATATTATTTAATAGAAATTTCTCAGAAATACTCAAACTGTTTCAAAAATGATATCTTCAGAGGTCTGGAAGTGGAGCTTATGTGCCGGAGGTTATTTCTGAGAACATAGACTGCCTAAGCGGAACTTCTTATGACTTAAACCGTCACGACTACTTTCATTGCCTGATTTCCAATTATCTGTTTAAGGACGATATCGATTTTCAGATACCTATAGTTTTGGTGCTTTTGAGTTCTCCTTTACCAGTCCATCTTAACCTTCGAAATTAAACCTTAAAACAGAGATCTCGATCCCATAGAAACTCATCTTTTTTGATGATTTCTTCTTTCTTTATACCAAAAATACCGTTTTGAGAACCTGATTGAGCTGTTTATTTTTGGTAATATGGGATATTAAAAAAAGTGATGATTTATAAAATTGTCCTCGTATTCATATTTAGAAGAGGAACAGTCATTAATCTGTTTTTGTTTTGATAAACAAGAAATAGGAAACGGAAAGAACAAAACATGAATTTATAAAATCGCAACAAAGAAAAATTAACAATACTCAAAATAAATATAATACAAATTTCTATCGAAATCCAAGAAACAATATTTCAATATTAATGACTTTTTTCAAAAGAGTCACGATTCGCGCGAAAAGTCATGAACGATAACTGGAAAAAACGACAAAGGAAAAAATCAATGAAAAAGAAAAATAATAACAAAAAAGTGACTTCGAAATGCAAACGTGCTCACTGCTGCTTGTGACTGACAGTCAGGCTAAAAGTGAGCACCCCCTACACGAGCTGCAAGCAGGGTTGACAGGGTTGCGCATTTTTCATGTCATTTTCGCTTTGTGGGGCTTGCTTTGCAAATTTTTACCAAAACAATGACTCAGAGGCACAAACAAAGAAAGCAGAAAACAAAAAACTGGAGAGAAGACAACACGTTAAACAAATATTATGAAATCTAAAAGGGTTATTATCAGTCACAAGCACGGAAATGAATCAATGCATTAAACGAAAAAAAAACAACATTAAAAAAACCTGTAACGAGCGAGAAACGAGTTAATGTGACACTCAGCAACGAGTGAGTAAAAATTTGCGAGGGAAAAAATGCGAAACACGCTTAAGTTGATTTTTGTCGATGCAGAATTAAGTGGCAAATATTTTGTGGGTGGATTTGAGAATTTAACGATTCGTTGCCAAAAATCTCTCACGCAACAAAAACAAAATAAATAAAGCATTGCAGAAATATGAACGCAGGAAGTCGTTAAAGCGAGTAAAGTAAACGCAAGTCGCTTTTTTGGTGAAGTAAAGGTCTTGTAAACATTTTGTTGCTGTAAACATGTTGCCAAGATACATGCATGCAGTATGAACTGTACGATGTGTTGAGTTGTTGTGCAAAATGAGTTGATAAATAAATAATGAGTGCTGAAAACGTTTTTCGATAACAAAAATTGTAGAATTCATCATTTTTTCGTTTTATTTGTTTCTTTTTTTTTTAATTGTTATCAATTGTGGTTGAATAACTGCCACTGTGCACAGTGACTTAAAAATTAAGTCGTACAAATAAAGTGGAAATTACTAAAAATAATAAAGAAAATACGAATTAAAAATATTAACACATAAATGTAATAAATAACGATATAAACATAAATTATTTAATTAATAAATTTTATTTAAAAAAATTATAAAAAATATATTAAAAGAAATATAAAAAAAATTATTAAAATAAAATTAAAAAAAAAAACATTATAAAAAATAAAAAAAAAACATTATAAAAAATAAAAAAAAACATTATAAAAAATAAAAAAAACATAAAAAATTAAAAAAAAAAACATTATAAAAAAATAAAAAAAAAATTATAAAGAATAAAAAATTTTATAAAAAAATAAAAAAAAAACATTATAAGAAAAAGTATATAAAAATTATAAAAAATAAAAAAAAAATTTAAAAAAAAAATAATACAATATTAAATATAAAAAATAAAAAAAAAATTATAAAAAAATTAAAAAAACAAAAGTTATAAAAAAAAAATTATAAAAAAAATTTATAAAAAATAAAAAAAAACATTATAAAAATATTTAATAAATATTAAGAAAATATTAAAAATATATAAAAAAAAAAATTTAAAAAAATTCTTAAAAAAATTAAAAAAAAACATAAAAAAAATATAAAAAAAAAAAAATTATAAAAAATAAAAATAAGACAATATTATTTTTTAATATTAAAAGAAATTATTTTAGCAAATTCCGTTTTTAAATAAATAATTAACTCAGCGCATATTTAATTCCGCGTTTAAACTCGAATATGTACACTTTCTTCTTATTATTTGGTGTCATTTCTACTCTAGTTCTGTGGTAGACTTGATATTATTCTGCAGCAGCTAGTAAAAAATTTAAAACTGCAAGAACTAGAGACTCTGAAAGAAATCTTCGTAGAACCCTACTCTCGAACCCTCCCAGAGTAAAGCTGTTCAATACTTTCTTTCGCTGGATTCTATGTTGGATTTCCAGACTAACGCAGAACCTTCTCTCAAATCCACCCAGATTAAGGTAGGTAATCAGTCCCTTCTTTTGCTGGCTACGGTTTTTTAGTGTTTTTGTTATTTTCAAAATAACGGAATTGCGCCATCGTTGAAGTTATGTCTATCCACTGTGCTTATTTCATGTTTTTTTTCAGCTGGTTCGGAGGTTTCATCAAACCAACAAGTGTTTCAATGATCTCTGCTTATTAGAACGAAGCTTAAAAGGGGATTTCCAGTTTTTAATAATTAATTATATAAATAAATAAGCAGTTCTTTGTGGTTATAGCTTTCCTTAGCTTTTGCTTTCTCAAATCACCAATGTCAGCACCACTATCCCAACCCTTTTGTTCAATTTGCAGCTACTTTATATACATGGTATCAAAAAGAGTTAAAATAAGTCTTACTTATGCATTTTTATCAAATTGCGGTTTATTTAACTTTAATTTCATAATTGTAGCGGATGTTGTGTACGCATTTTATAACCATAAGTACTTAAAACAAACACACAAACATGAATTCGTATACTCACATGAGTTTATAGGCGTTCATATTATCACTGTCTCATATAAAATTATAATACTGTGCGTAGCGTGGCTGAAGTCTTGACTATAAAATAGTGATAAACTTTAAAGGAAACTACATAAATGCATACATACACACTTCCTCTAAAGCATTTACTTGAGCAAATAAAGAGTATGAACGAAACATTGCAAAGCAGACAAAAATTTAAATGAAAAAATGCAAATTTTGCTATCAAGGATATGCATACATACACACACAACCGCCACCGATGGCTGTGAAGTGCTCTTACTGCGGCAGCGCCTTTGGCAAATAAATTAGGCAAACACATGGCATATTTATTAAAGAGGTACATACTATGGTATATATTTGTATTTATATATATATGTATGTAGACAAGTATGTATATAGATTTCAGTTTGCCATAAAATTGCTAAATGAGAATTTGTCTTGCGACAGGAAATCGTGTTGCAGCCTTTCCTTAATTTTTTTTTTGACGGGATAGTCACAATGTCTGATAGGGTGTGGCCGACGCATGCAAGCGATACCACGGACGAGTGAGAGTGACTAGTGAGACGGCATTAAGGTTAATCAACGAATGCACATAAATAACTGTTTATAAGGCAATCCTTAGTGGACTGAATGAGAAATATTTAGGAATATTTATTTAAAACAACTAATTAAATAACCCGATTAAGGAAAAAGGTAATTTTCATAGTTTGGAGTTTTAGGGCAAAATATAACAAGTTTTCTCTTTCATTTTTTTCCATTTGAATAGAATTTCATATTTTGACAGCTGTCACAGCAGTTGTCACAGTAACCATATGTGTTTGACATATATAAATGTTAAATGAAATTCGCTTTCGAAGTACGATAATATTGAAGAGACTCACCACTATCCCTATCATCCAGAAAATATTACTATCCGCGAAAGAATTGATCCGAACTATTTTAAGACAGAACAATTTCACTCGCAGTAATGAGTAAAACGATGCAGCAAGCCATATAATTTGTAACACTTTTGGACAAACTTTTGTTAACCGATTCATATCAATAAGTGAGCCTGACAATTGAATCAAAAAATCTAAAGCACGTGATTACACCATCTTCAGATTGATTTTTAATAGGGAAAGGTCTATGCTGATAGGGAAGCTATGACTTAATAGTTGAAATCTAACATTAGAGGAGTTCCTGAGCGAGATAAAGACAGTTATTATGGGAATAATTGTGAATTAAATACTAAATTTCATTATTCCAATAATTTGACACCTGTTGGATGAAATGACACTTTGAGCATATACTAGTTAAGGTTAGTATTCTAGAAAGATATTTTTGTTTTTTATTACGCCCATCTCTCGTTCAAATAAACTACTTTTACTCTCAGATATCAAAATTATGTTTCAATACTCAATTTCATTTATAGATGTCTATGCGCTTGTCGTAACTTCAGTCATAAGGAAAAACAAGGAAATGTTTTTCAAAAACTGTAAGTAACAGAGTCGAGAGAAGCTATCACTCAAAACTTACAATAATCAGAATACGTGTGATAAGATAAGGTAAATGAGATAAACCAATAAAATTATATATTTTTTAGAATTAAATAACACAGAAAATTTTAAAACTGATAAATGTTATCTCTATTATTTCTAATGGGGGTTTCTACAACAAAAATACCGGTATGAATTTGTACACCCTTTCTAATTTTGTATATCAAACCTTTTCGAAACATGTTACTCAAATCGAACTTAAACCAGAAACAAGTAATGGTGCTTACCTGCAATGAAAAAATAAAAAAAAAATATTTAGTATGTATTTAAGGAATTGAATTTTAAAAATTTTAATATATTGAATAAAAGTCTTAAATATTTTTAAAATATTTGAAATTGATTTCAGCATTTATCGTTATATAAAACCACATACATATGTAAGTAGAAAACGAATATTAAAAATTTTCGAAAATTGTTTTGAAACGTTTTAGGAATGTACTCTTATAAAAAACAACAAAAACAATTGCCTAAAGAAATGCAACAATTCTTCTAGAAACTCCCAAAACGGCGTATTTGTATACGAAATATACATAAATAGAAATATAAACACATACACGAAAGACTTCGAGTGGGTGGTTACTAGCCTGTTGCGAAAATGAACGCAACAACAAAAGCAATGTGGCTAGTGTAAGCCAAAGCAATTGCATGAGTCATCAAAGCAAATACAATATGCCCGGATGCTTATGATACAAATGCGTAAATGTAGATATGTATGATACAGTAAATATGTAGTAAGCAATTGTAAGCATTGCCATTGTGGGTGGTGGATGATTGGAGTTGGGTGTTGGGTGGCGCTAACACGAAACAACTACAGGGTACAGCGCTGAATAAACAAAATAGCCTTAAAAGCACATATGATTCAGATATGTGTATCCCATTTCGAGCACACACGAATGCATCCCTTTTTACTTCGGACGGTGCGTCAGCACACCGACGCAGATTAGTCATCAGTTTCCAGCATATGTATTAAGCAGGTGAAATGGGAGAAATGATGGCGGATTTTCCAAAGGCTATGGAGAAGAGAAGGAAGCGGAAAATTAATTCGAAAAGCTGTAAGCCGGTCATAAAAGGAAAACAAACGGTTTATATTTAGTTTTGCATTTTGCTGACAGCGGTACATCAAAGGAGGATGGAGCAAAGAAAAAAATCGTCGACATAAAATTTATATGCCAAATATAAGCAAAAAATCAATATATTATTTTGGCATAGGAAACAGATTATCTGTATATAAATAAATATGGATATATGTCAATAAAAGTATGTATAAATATAAATTTAAATATGTAGCGTTATATACGGTCATTTTCCAAAATTCGAAATTTTCGAAAATAAAAAATAAAAAAAATATTTGTATGTTAATTTTTTATAATTTAGTGACATATCGAATCTTTCGATAAATTCAGAATCCAGAGGCATTTATAACTGACCAAACTATTTGTATGGCAATCGTAAGAGAAGAGTTGAGATTAATAGCCCTATTCATACCACGAATCTCCATAACATTTAAATTAATTAAATCATTTTGTTTAATTTGCTTTTCAACTCCTTCTGCATTCCTCGAACCCGTGCATCCAACTTCCGGTAGCATTTAATTTGCGTGATACAAAATAGTTTAAACTTTTTTCCTTCCACTCAGTCGTAAATCAATGTCACCGCTGCTGGGTGCAGCTTGCAAGCTCGTACACTGGCAAATAAATTGCGTCCTCTAACAAGAAATGCCAGCAAAAGCGACAGTCTGCCGCCCTCTCTGTCATCATTCAGCACAATTTTGAGACAGTTCGCTTTCAATTTCATATTCATTTCATTATACACTCATAATTCATTTACGCTCCATGTAGTCGCACAATGCGGTCATCAACGCAAGAACAAAATGCAACAACAACAACAAATATCGACCGAAAACTGCTACCACACACATGTGTCCTTTATGTAAGCTGCGTATGTTTGGATTAAAGTTATTAAGATTTCTTTGCAATTTTAGTTTAATTTTCGCACTCCGCTGTCACAAATCACTTGTTGGACGCATCCATAGATCCTTGCAACAACAATACTTGGTGTCTCTAACGAACTAGCGAAGCGCAATAAAATAAAATTCCCTCGAGGGTGTCTGTAACTAAGCGCCCTATTTATGCTTAAAGCATTGGAAATCTATCTCTATGAAGCTACTTTGTTTTTGTTGTAAATGCCTGAGACGCATTCATCGTGGTTATTGCGAAATGAGCTTGCAACAAACGCGTGCAACAGCGCATCCTTGTAATCCTATTAAAGGCAACTGTTTTCGCAGCGTCGCTTTGAAGGGCATTCAAATGGATTATGCGCCCAATGCGAGGAGGAGGGTGTGTAAGTAAGTGGGTATGAAAGTAAGGTTAGGACCACTATGGGAAGAGGGCAGTAGTATAAATTGTCGCCATTTTTCTGCGTCGCACTACAAAGCGTCGAACATTTATTCGATTCTTACTCAAGCAGACTCTCCGTTTGCTTATATGGACTCATTGTAAATATGTTTGTATGTAGATCTATGAGTTGCAGCATTCGAAGCGAAATGCAATGTGGCATTTAAAAAGGACGGAAATGGCACGCATGGCAACATATTTATGTGTTCCTTGGAATACACACATATACACACATAGGTACTTATATTTTTTCTTTTATTCTCCTTTCTCCATTTTGTGCGTATGCATTATTTTTTTTCTACGTGATTGTATAACGTCTGCCGAGGAGGTGGAGTTGGCGCCAGTCAAGATTTGTTGTTTTTTTGGCGCCCGTTTGACTTTCAGGGACATAATTTCAAGGGCGACCTCGGTTTGACAATAAATTGATTGGAATGGAGAAATCTTGCAGCTGAAAATATGTTTCCACGCGCTGCTTACATACTCACCATAGCAGTATATATGAAATTATTACAGATTTTTTTGGCAAAGGAATTTTGATTTTAATTGACTTTTTATTTTATCTAAATATTTTGGCAAACTTAGAGATAATACAAAAAAAATATTGGCAAGCATTGTGGTATACAAATTTTAAAGCTTAAATATCAGCAGAAAACCGTTTGTAAAATTAAATATTATTTTCATTTCACTTAAGCTTCCACACAACTAAATGCACCTAATGGAGCTTTCACAGAGCTTAATATTTACATTTAGTAATATGACGTAGATGAAATCTATAGAAGTCCAATTCATTACCCCACAGTACAGCAAGCTTTTACAATTGACAGTGAGTTTATATCAGGTCTTGGAACTTCCACATACCACATTAAGCTTTTAGAAATTACTTTTTCTATCTTAATTATGTTTGCAAAAAGATGAAGTAAAATTAAAAATATTTGTAGGTTTTCCAAAATTTACCGAAAGCTAGTTTGAGCTTTCACATTCAACAATAAGCTTTCACAAAACACAATCGATAATGGCAAAAGTGGATATCATACAGGAAAAAATTACTGCAAACTGGCTTGAGCTTTCACAAATCACAAAATATTTTAATTCACAAGAGAGCTGTTAATCATTAATTAGTTCTTAAAAGCTGCTAAGAGCTTTCACATCAAAGTCATAATTGTTTCGCATTATTTACCGCAAGAGCAATAATTTAATTTTCGGAGAATAAGACACAAACCACTACTAACGACAAACAAACAAATTAATTTCACTAATGAATAAAATTGAATAATTTCGAAACTTCAGAAACTAAACTGTTGTAATCAAGTAAAAAAAGGTTTGTAAATGATTATTAGAAAATATGGAATGTTTCGGTAGATTACTGGCTACTGTGGCTCTCATTTTCAATTAGTTACAATATCGAAACATCTAAAGCGAGTAGCGCCATTCAAATGCAATTATAAGGAAATTCCATAGAAAGTAAATATCTCATGCAGTTTATGTAGAAACGATTACCATAAATAGGTGATACACATATATATGTGTAGATATGTATTCTGACATAACAGCTAGTTAATTGAACGTATTTCGTAATTAACACTATGAAGTATTGGCGATTTCGTAAAGCTGCTGCTAACCAATTATGCAACACTTACGTTTTAACTATGACATGTGAGGGGAAAATTACAGATCAGCGCTGCTCCACAATACCATTGAAAAGACCATAAAAATTAAATACAAACATGCGATTACACATGTACTACTGCGGTATGTAAATTACACACTCAATCAGGAACTGGTTAACGACGCAATTGTCGTGCTGAGCCAGTCCCTGGCATCTGTTTGCAGGACAGTCGGTCGTTGGACGCTTTGTTAGCGGCTTTCGTTGACTTGTTGACTCGTTTGCAGGTGTATCCGCTGCTGTTGTTGTTGTTATGCAAATGAAAGTGTGGCATTCTGATTATAATTGTGCACATAAGTATGTATGTAGTTTGTGGGTGCATACATATGTAAATCGTATTTTTGCATTTGTATGATTTTTTTGGATTATTGTGATTTGCATTTTATGATGTTGCAGTTGGTTATGGAGGTTATGTTTTGTGATTTTTAAGGTTATAGAATTACATTATTATGCATTTAGCTGTATAAAGCAAGGCAACGTAGTTATTATTTGTAGTTTTTGGGGTATGTTGAAAGTTATACAAAATACTAAGTGGCAACCAAACGCCTTATTCTATATAGAGTTGCCGTCAAGATTTTTAAATCAATATTTTTAGGTTTCTTAATAATATTTATCAAAGAAATAAGCAAAATATTAAAAAAGAATCTGAAATCTGAAACAAGTCGCTTCGAAATCTAAACTCAAATTTGCACGACCAAGCTTCAATTTTAAATTTTTTAAGAAAATTTTTGACAATATCGGGTCTATACCCTATAAAATGACGCAGTCACTAAATTAATAACGAATTGACCAACTAACACGTGTCTACTGATCACAATAATAAATATGTTATGTTAAATACGGAGCAATAAAAACCAGAAATTAGTCACTTCATCGTTGCAATATGACTAGATAAAATTTATATTTAGTCACCGTTATATTCCCTTTTAACTAGACGCTTATCAATAAACCCAATGATAAAAACGTTATCTAGTGCGAGCGAATGGCTATGTAAACAATTAAGACTTATAAATAGCTTAATATATCGGAAAAGACTGATAAAGTGCTACAACAAATTCATACTTTCTGTCATATATACTCGTATATACAACTTTATGTTAGGTATATAAAGATACTGGCTCAGTCTGTAAGACACTGGGGTTCAACAATATGTAATAAAAATACTGATATACATATATATATGTATACCTTAAACCTATTAATAACTTTTAGACCAAAAACAAAGCGCTTTGTTTACACTCGTTTTCTATACAAGAAATACCTTACTATGGAGTGGGAATTCGGAGAACCTGAATGTGACGCACAAACTAACAGGTGGTTTTGCAAATAGAACGATAATAAAGCGCAAATAAGGTGGTGCACAATGAGACGCTACACAAGCCGGCCGCCAGGCAAGCTAAAATTAAATGTCGCCAAGGTGGATTGGTTGGATGGAGTGTGCTGTTGAGGAAGCAATTTTCAGCCTCATTAAAGCTAAAAACAATAGAATTTGCGCTCGAACACGCTTCCACTGCGATGAGTTTACTCTGAGTAAGCGTTTTTCAGGATTTTGAAAAAAACGACGATAATATAGTCCATATATTATATTTGAATAATTATGCAATGATTCATGCTAACGGTATTTTATAGCAAACGTCATAAAATTCTAAAGAAACTGTTGAATATTTGTGTAGTATGTGAGTGTATTAGTTATGAATTTGTGTGTAAATATAATAAAACAGAAATTTTTGAGATAAGTGAAGAAATATATTTATACCATAAAGGTCCCAAATTTTTTATTTCCAGCTAAAAATAAAATTCCCAGAGTTACCATAAAATTTACCATAAATGTTCCAATTTTTTTTTTATTTCCAGCTAAAATTGAGATTCCCAGTGTTAGGAATTTATTTTTGAATCTGGCTTAACGTATGTTCTGTTATTTCACCTAGAGGGAAAAGACGAAGAGACACCGTTGTCGAAGGACAGACAGAAGCGGAGAGTTTTGCTTTCAGAAATAATTAGGTAATTAGAACAAACACAATTATCTGAACTTAATAAATAAAACAAATAAGGAAGGGCCAAATTCGGGTGTAACCGAACATTTTATACTTCGACCCATATATTCGGCATAAAGTCCACTAGAATAATGAAAATCATTATATATATACTATTAATAATAAGGGTGTTGGGACCTGGACCGATTTCAACTATTTGGGTCACCAAGCTACACTACTTCCAAGATTATATGCTTACTTAATTTTGCTAAGATATCTCACATATTAACCGATACATACGATATAAAGTCCACCGTAAGTTTGAAAATCTCTATACTATATTAGGTATATGGGAGCTACACTTTTGGCACAGAGGCACATTGATAGAAAAAACCGATCTTCTTTGAGTTTTTTAGAAGTTCTTAGAGAATTGAATATATCTTCGGTAAAAAATAGGTCACATGGAGTGAGGTCCTCATGTTCGATATCTGGGGCCTTCACAAGTCATAGTGCGATTTTAGTGATTTTAACATGGATTTTTTCAATGTTTTGTGCAAAGTTTTGTTCCGATATCTTTACTGGTGCTTAATCCCTAGATTGCTAAGTAAACGAATCAGATGGGCTTCGAAATTGTGGTATAAGAATGGTGTGAACCGATTTCTCCGATTTAAAACTATGTTATTGGAAATGTTATGAATTTTGGCGAAATTGGTCGAGTAGTTCCTGACATATGGTTATAACAATAATTATATTCGATTATTTGATCTTACATCTCATTATTGAGAAAGCCTATGTATAACTAATATCAAATACTGTACCAATCTCACATTTACAGTGGCTTAACATTTCGATTAAATGTTATTTATTTAATAGAGCTGTTAATCACTATAAATAATTCGATAAAGCAAGAGTGTAAATCATATAAGCATGACGAATGTCGATTGGCCAGATCAGCTTAAGTGCCAATTTTTCGGTCCGACTGGCTTTAGACAGCCCATCAACAATAACAAAAACATCAACATCAGTAGCAACAACAACAACCACAGCACCAGCACATCACCTGCTCAACGCAGTGCATAGATTTCATTTTTCCAACTCAATTACGAGCACACTTGCAGGTTTTTTACGTCGGCTGTAGGTACATTTTTATGTATTGCTATATGTATATTAATGTATATACATATGTATTTGAATGTGCATATGTATGAGCAATGCATCGCACACAAGTTTGGTGTTAATTGCACGCGATTTTCAACACAATTTACAATGAAAGTAATACAAGCGCTCAACAATATACGGTTATCTACTATACATAGACGCATAAATAAAAAATAAAAATAAAATAAAAATAAATTGAAAAAAAGGCCAAAAGATAAAAATAACAACAAAATATTAAAATAAAAGTGTTGAAAAGAGTGTGAGTGCACTAATAAATTGTAGCGATAAATTGCAATTTGTTGTTGTAGGTTTAGTTTACAGCGCTTAAGATAAAATTGTAAAACAAAAAAAAACAACAACAAACTTGTATTGTTTGATATATTAATTTACGTTGATTTATGTTGGAATTCGGATTTGTTTGTTGTTGTTGTCTGAAGTACAAGTGGTTGCTTTTAAGAAAATGTTTTGTGTGCAAAAAAAGGTGTTCGTGAGAAAGGTGAAAGTTGTTCATGGCGAATTTGCAGCGACTGTGTTTAATTAAAAATGAGTTTATTATTTAAAATGTTTAATAATAATAACACATAGTAGGTTCGCATCTGCTTAAAACCAACACTAAATCTACAGAACACACACAGAACAAAGAAACACAAACTCAGGAACACTGTGGATATCAAGGAAATACCAAGAAACTACTGAACATAAAGCAATGGTTGGGCGCTGATAAGAAATGGAATTTAATGCATTGCAGTTGTTGCTGTACTTACTTTTGATAAAACAAAACAGTAAACATATATGCATAGTCTCTTATATAGCTATATAGCTACAGTGACCGTAAATACTAGTGCTACGGTTACTGCTTGTTATTATTTCTTTAAAATACGAGCAAACCTCAATTTTCTTAGATTTACTTTAATGAAATAAATTAATAACAAGAAAAAACGTTAACTTCGGCTATACCGAAGCTAATATACCCTTCACAGGGACATTTCTTTTAGTAACTATGTGTTTAAGCAAATCTAAAGATGTAAGAAAAAGCAAGTAAAAACAAAGAAAATATTTAACTAATGCTTTTTAGCCGGGTTGTTTTCTAAAAACATTAAGTTATATAGTTAACCGACCTGAACAATTTCTTCGGAGATTATATTATTACCTTAAGCAGTAATCCATGTCAAATTTCGTGAAGATACCACGTCAAATGCGAAAATTTGCCATACAAGCCATTGATTCCGATCGTTCGGTTTGTATGGCAGCTATATGATATAGTGCTCCGATATCGGCAGTTCCGACAAATGAGCAGCTTCTTGAAGAGAAAATAACATCTGCAAAATTTCAAAACGATATCTTAAAAACTAACAGACAGGCAGACGGACAGACAGACAGACGGACAGACAGACAGACATACTCAGTTCAACATACTGATCATTTATATATATACTTTATAGGGCCTCCGACGCTTCCTGCTGGATGTTACAAACTTCGTGACAAACTTAATATACCCTGTTCAGGGTATAATTAGGCAGAGTACTCTCTTCCGAAACAGTAACCGTTTTCTCCACAGCTAGCATTAGAGAGCCACGAACTTTGTTCTGGAAAAATTTAAGGTGAGTTCTCCAATAGGACATTGATTCCAAACATACCATCTTAATCGAAAGAAGTAGATCTGTTATAATGCAATTAATGAGATGAAATGGGTATCGGAGTAACTAGATCTCAATCCGTTTCAAGTCAAAGTCAAGAGACTGACTTATTATTTTAGAACCCTGCATTATTTATAAACAAAAATACCCTTTAACAAACCTATCGAGGAAGCAACTGATATAAAGCTATTTATATTTTCACTCTTCCTCGTAATATGTCTCTTGGAAATGTACTACTCAATACATATTTTTTTCTATTCTCGATCTATTATACAGTATTTTTCCATAATTCTAGCATAGCTTTATCTTTATATACCAAATATTACCACTATTTAAATCGCCAAGACTTAGAGAGCGACGAATAGAACAAGCAACTGGTATAAAATAAATAGACTGTCTATTCAAATAAGAATATATTGTTGATCTAACCAATGTTCCAATAAATTCCAGAATTATTCTACTATCCTTGAACTTAACAGAGTTTTTGTAGTTCAGATATTGCGAACAGAGATCACTATTCTGCATAAATTTGTTTTTATTTTTGGGAATTGATAATATATATAATATCCTTTACTTTATATATGTCTTCTGTCAACTTCTCCTCGGTACCTTTTTAGACTATCTTTTAATTTTTATTAGAATATATCTTTTGAAACATCACAGAAGATATATTAGAGTTTTCCCGCTATCTAGAAACATCGTCAAATTCTGAAATAAGTTCATATCGTAACTGAACAAAAAATAAATTATGGAATAATAGAACTGAGAAAAAGGTATATATTAGAATTTTCAAAAATTTAATCCAGATTTAAGTAGTGAACATATGAGATCACACTTAAATCTGTTAATTTGCCTCGACAATATTTATATTTATAATTTAAGACTTGTTAGACATTCTATGACTAACTACTGAAGTTATTACGTGAGAATAAATTTTCTATTCTAATACAAATCAAATACGTGTTCCAGCTATGTAATGAATATAATGACACCTGTGCAGCATTACTCAAAGGTAACGTCTACTGTTGCAACAACCACAACAAGCAACTCACTTGCAAAATTAAGTTGGCAACACGCTGGAAAGTTCTTCGTTACGTCAACTTAAAAGCTAATATTATTATTATGCACTTCAGTGACTGGAATCATAATTACTTAGCGACGCAGAATATGGCAAGCAGCTGTCGCCAGAGTGCACTGCACAACTTCATATGCCGCCACAATACGAGTAATTTAAAATGGCAACGCCGGACGGTATGAGTTGAGAGATTTATGCGAGATTGTGTTGGTGCGGTTGTGGTTGAGTTGAAAAGCGTTGCAAAAGGTAGGCTGTAAAGTACGAAAACACCGTTACGCAGAGGGCCGCAAACGCGCCCATACACTTCGTTACTGAACGCCGGAAACATCTTTGAGTGCCACACGTTGTCAAAAGTCGTTGACGTCAAGTCAAGTCAAGCAACGAAATAAATTAAGTAATAGGAAAATGTAATTTTATTTGCACAGGAGCTGTCAGCTGAGAAAAAATGCAAAACTTAATTATAGAAAATAATTTCAAATAATATGACTAGACAGCTCAGTCCATGGGTTTGATGAACCTTTAGGCTTTTTCAGGTGGAAGAGCGAAAATGCAAAGTCATTTTAAATTCTCATATGGTAGAGTTAATTGAAAGGTTTCTTAGGTCTATAAGTGGTGAAAGTACTAGAGGTTCTATGACTTCGGAGAAAGAAAAATAGTGTCACAACCTCTGTAACACTTACTTATTTCTTTAAAATAAAGATAGCCAATCCGATCTCTCTAAACGACTGATGATTTTTATTCTTAGAAACTCTGTCTTATCGGAAAAGACCTCTGAAGTCGGAGAGCCACATGAGATCAGCTTGTCATTTCGTATCTTAGATACTGACCCCTAGAAGTATAAATAGATATAGATAAGATCAAAAGTCGACCACTTTATCTACTTCTAATATCCTAAGCACGTAATATTAAAAGTGAAGATGAGATTTGATCCAAAACCAGTAGAGAACGATCCACTTTTCCTAATATATTGTTATTTCTATGTCTGGAGAAAGTCCTCCTTGGACAGATGCTTTGACTAAGCTTCGTATAATTCTAGAGCATATATGTAAATATGAGCTTATAAGAACTTGTAACATAAGAAGAGACGATGTAAGCTCCAAAAATTTTAAAAGATTCTGAACGTATAATCAACCTAGTAGAGATGAAATCAGAAATCATTTCCACAGAAATCAGAATACTTGTTTTCTGCACAAATGCGGTGCAATGTGTGTCATTTTAAGACAGCAAAATTGAGTTACCGAGAAATAATATGAAAACACCGATAAAATTAGTTTACAGCTGGATTGGATGGATCGAATCGTGCCCATAATGAACGCAATGGGATCGGTGTGCGGTTTTCTTCAAAATGACACATTTAGTCATATTTCTGGTCTTCAGAGTGTCACCATACACTTATTGAAGTATAAGATATACAACCGAACACGTTTAACGGTATTTTTTAAGAACAACACAGTGATTACAGCGAAATTGAAGAACTGGAGCAGCTGCCTAGGAAACCCCAGAAATAAATGCGTCAACTCATTTCGCAGAGGAAATTATTAAAGCGAAAGAAAACAAAAACTACAATAGCAAAGAGTAAGTGCAATTTCAAAGAAGAATTGAACGGAAATATAATTTCGTTAAGCAATCGTCTCCCAAGATAGCCAACGTTTAGAGTAGTGCTGGTTAAGGGTGCGACTGTTGCGAATTGCATTTTCCGCCCGAAACTAATTTTCAACAGGAAAACAGTTACGTTAAGAGATTGCAGGGAGTACAAGAGAAGCAAAGTGAATTGCATAAATTTCGAAAATCGCTCAAGGTCCACACGGACTTGAGTTGAAAACAATGTGTGGGCGTATTTTGCAATGCAAGCGACATAACCTAAAATTAATAGTTATATGAGAGGTAGAAGGTAGAAACAAGAGGCATACATACAAGGCAAAGCAATCACGTAGACTCCACGACACAAACATATAAACCGTTAGTGGCAACGGAGTAGACAAAGTTACTGCTGCCTTTTTGTAGAACAATCTCAACTTGAGCGCCAGCAACCGGCGACTGTTAGACGTTGAAGTGCGCACACTAGAAAATCGATACAAGCTTGTGATAGGGTGTGGTCCAGACAGTGAGCTGCGAGCGAGTAGTGAGAGAGCAATGGGGGGAAAGGCATACGACTTAAACGACGATGACGACGGAGGAAATGGAAAGAAGTAAATAAAATGGCAAGCAAATATGAAATAAAAGCAACTCCTTGCTATAACAACAACAAAAACGTTTAAACCTGCGACGAGCTGAGGGTGAGCTGTCTGGGCGCCCGCTTAACATGCAGAGCCGGAATATATCGAGATTAACTGGTAGCTGCACACATGCAGCGACTCAGGAACGTGTGCAAAAAGATATTCTGGTAGCAGAAACGTGCTTGGCATGCACAAACTGGCCTTGAGCGTGGCAGTTGCAGCAACAACAAGAGCGCGCAGTGCAGTCAAGTTGAAGTTGAAATAGAAGTTGTGTGGCAGATATCAGCAGAGAAAAAAAAATCGGAATTTACTTAAGAAACACACTGCAAGAAAAGGGATGAAATAAACGAAAAAATATTCAAACTCCGCAATATAAGAAGTAATCATTAATGCTGCGGACAAGGATGCCGCGGTGGTTGGTTAAGCAGTATCAGTAAGGGCGGCATGGAAGGCAAGCGGCAATTGTCAATATTTATTTAGGGCCAAGTGAGACGCGCAAAGAAGGCAAGTGCAGAAATTTTCGAAATTATGGCACAAAATTCAAATCGAAATTGGATAAGAAGTACATACAGGCATACATATATGAATATATGTATATGAATACATGTATATGTGTATAATGTGAAGCCGATGAGTTGTAAGGAAATCCCAATCATTATTGTTGTACATTTGCAGAGGTGTGAGTACCCGTACGGAGGTGAATAACACTTGACGGTTACTTAAAATATTTGATTCGTCAATAAGTTTGGCGTGATGACGGTGGTTGAGTGCATGGTGTAAGTTGAGCAAATTAATGGCACTTAATGAGTGTGAAAAGCGAAAATTATACAAAAATGATGATAATGAAGAGTAAAATCAGTTAAGTGAAGGGATGAAACTTTTTGAAAACCCCATTTTCAACAACATTATACAAAAATTGCGATAAAGAGTAAAGCAAGGTTGAATAAAGGAAGAGAAGTGTTTTTGGAAATAATTATTTTTACGTGAAAAATTAAATTTTTGGATTTTTCATATTCGAATTTCTTTTCTCTTTCATAAAAATTTCAATATTTAGGGTTAGCTTGTTATACAATGTCCAAGCGCCAAATTGTATCCAACGCTTTATTTTATTTTTGGTTTTTTGTTGTCTATATTTAGGGATGTCGTTATCTCCACTTTTTGTTGCCTATATTTAGGATGGATACAATTTAACAGCATAAACATATTATTAAGTAATAATTTACTAGAATTGTGAATATGATGGAATCATTGATCCATATTTCTTCAATAATTGGTCCGGCGAGTGAGGCTATTTGATGTTTGAAATTTAAGCTCGTGATCTCGGTGACGTTTGGTCTCAACAAAACGGCGCCACTTCCCACACATCGCTGCAATCAATGGATTTATTGACAGAAAACTCTTCGGTGAGCAGATAATTTCACGTTTTGCGCCGGTCGATTGGCCACCAAGATCGTGTGAGATCACACCGTTAGACTTTTTCCTTTTGGGATATGTAAAACCGCTTCAATTCAGGCCATGGAGCAAACATCACTCATTTCATTCGCCAGTTACCAGTCGAAATACTCGAACGACTACTCGAAAATTGGACTCAACAGATGGACCATCTAAGACGTAGCTGTTGGTCACCCTAATGAACAAAAGATTCCAATTAACACCTCTTTTAGCATTTGATTGATTTCCTAAAAAAATAGATATTTTATACGCTTCATTTAACGGTAAAGCAGAAGATAATTCACCAATCAACATTTCCACCAAATATGGCTAAATTTCAAAACCATCAATTAATTTTGAAAACCTTAACCTTTGAATCCACATTAAACAAACTTTATGTTAAGCCTGATTTGTTTTTGTTGTTCGGTATTTATATATAGTTACTCAGTGTTCCACCGGTAATTGGCAATTAAATGGCGCGTAAAGGCAATCAATTTTTTTTTTTCACCAGACACTGCAGAGAGTACAGTTAAGTTGTGTTATATTTTTTGCTCATTTGATTTGATTCTCTGGTTTAAGACAGAAAATATGACAAAAACTTAATGTCGCATAAAATTGAGCCGAGCCCGGCAACATAGACGCCATGACATTGGCCGTGGATGGTGGATATCGCCGTAGGCATAAAGTATGTAAATGATAGAATTTGCTGTCAAACTTAGCATGAAGTAGACAATAAAGAAAATTGTTGTTGTTGTGGGCCATTAAAAGGCAGTTAAAATTGCCGGTTTGGTAGATTTAAGCCTCTTCGCGAGAATTTGCGGTGAAGGCGAAGAAAAAATTGTGTTGTCTTCTTAGTTTTGTTGTAATTAAAATTTATGCAAATCTTAAGCGATTATCGCTGTTTTTTTGTTGTTGCTTTGCATTCTCCATTTTTATTTTTAGAGTTTAGCAGAACTTTCTTTAGCACAGACTTTCTAGGCACCATTTTGCATAATCATCTATGCGTATTTTTATCTCTCAGCGTCAAATCTCGTTAGATTTTTGTTGTTGTTGCCGAAAACCGGTGGAAGCGCAGGTGTCAATGTCACATGACTTTGTCAGTATGTCTGTATAATATGTATTTGAGTGTGGCATACTTTTATTTTACACAGCTTCGGCCACTTCTCCACCTTCCGAAGGCGACCGAAATGCAGGCAAAGCAAAAACTAAAGAATTCTCATAGAAATATTGCAACCGCTGGTCTGGTGACTCTGCTGGAAGCTTTTCAAGTCATTTTTGGTGCAATTTTCTTTGCAACTAAATTTTCATTGTTTTTATTTTGTAAGCCGTTCTTCGTTATTATATTTTGTGTGACGAGGTAAGTCTGTCAAGGTTTCTTTTAAAGTGTTCTTTTTTTATATTTTCATTTTTTTTTTAGTTTCCCCCCCAAATTGTCTGCATCTGCTGCAGTCATCTTTTTGAAAGATTATCTGTCATTGGATCCACGGCAACAGGGTGGCTGCCGTGTCACAATTTTGCATAATTTCCATTGCAACCACAACAATAAGCGACAACATTCGTGAGTCACTCCAACAAAAGCAGCTTCACAACCAAAACTCGATATGACGACAAACTTTTTACTCGCGATATGCAACGATGGAAAGAACAAGAAATCAAGCAAAAAATTTATAATAAGGGTCTGATTTCACAGTCGCTCTGTACTAAGTACACATAATTAGTGACGCGAGAAAGATTTCTGTGTAGTTATGCATTTATTATAATGTGTATGTAAATGAGCTGAAGAGCAAGCTTTCAGTTTTTTTATTTATTCTTTATTTTTGTTTTGGCGTAGGTTTTTGAACTCTTAAGAAAAGCAGATAAAATGTATGCCGATTTGTATGTGGTTTGTATAAACTTGTCCATATCAATTCCAAGAAAGAAAGAAAGTGGAACAGTCTTCTTAAGCTTACTAATAAAACATGGAAGGAATATGTTATGTTATGTTAAATTTATTGGAGCTTGATGCAAATTCTAAATCATAAAATCTCAAAAAGTCAAGAGTTTTAGAAGCTTCAAATGACACTAATATAGACATAATTTACATTATATTATATATTCAGTTTTATAAAATAAATCCATTCATCGGATTCAGCTAATCATCAGAAAAAATATAAAACTAGAAATAAATGATAACCTTATCAAAGCTAGACGGATTTATTTTTAGATCAGCGATTCGTTGCTTTATTTAAATTATTAACAAGCCATTTTATTTTATTTCAGTTTTTATTTTATTTTATTTTTTTTATTTTTTTATTTATTTAATTTAATTTAATTTTATTTTATTTTATTTCATTTTATTTTATTTTATTTTAATTTATTTTATTTTATTTTATTTTTTTATTTATTTAATTTAATTTAATTTAATTTAGTTTTATTTTATTTTATTTTATTTTATTTTATTTTATTTTAATTTATTTATTTTATTTTATTTTATTTTATTTTAATTTATTTATTTTATTTTATTTTATTTTATTTTATTTTATTTTAATTAATTTGATTTTATTTTATTTTGTTTTATTTAATTTTATTTAATTTAATTTTATTTTATTTTATTTTATTTTATTTTATATTTTTTTATTTTTTTATTTATTTTATTTAATTTAATTTAATTTAATTTTATTTTATTTAATTTTATTTAATTTAATTTAATTTTATTTTATTTTATTTTATTTTATTTTTTATTTATTTAATTTAATTTAATTTAATTTTATTTAATTTAAATTAATTTTATTTTATTTTTTTTATTTTATTTTATTTTAATTTATTTTATTTTATTTTATTTTATTTTATTTTATTTTTTATTTATTTAATTTAATTTAATTTTATTTTATTTTATTTTATTTTATTTTATTTTATATTTTATTTTATTTCATTTTATATTTTATTTAATTTTTATAATAAATTTTCACTCCATTCATATTCTTTTTCTTTTCCATCTCCGGAATATGAATGAAAATTATATAATTTCCTGCGTGTCATGCATTTCACATTCTCCCACTCAGATACTTAGTCAGAAAGTATTAATATTGCTAGTAGTTGTTATTGTTTTTCTATTTTGTTATCTAAAGAAATATAAATATTTCCTCAATTGCTTGAAAAAAAAAACAATTTGTCATCACCTCCGGTGGCAACCATGCACACATTTGTCGCCACTTAAATGGTCATTGCTGAGCTTAAATTCTACAACTGCGTTTAATTCATGTTTCCCCATTCATGACGCCCACTCGATATCTACACTTTCGAGAAATAGTAATGAAGAATTAAAAAGGCGAGAAATAATAGAAATGGCGAGGGAAGAGCATCTACTTGCCCATGACCGCAGTTGTGTCCACAAAATGCACTAGCAGCTTATATAATATGAGAAATATATTTCCATATAAATATAGTATTTACATAGTTAAGTACATCTAAGTAAACAACTGCAAGCCCACATGTGAGTATGTATATACAGATGTTTTCCCATTCTTAATTTGTTGGTGTGAATAAAGTGATTGTGCACTCGGGTTTTCTGCAGTATTTTTTTATTGTTTATTCTTTATTATTATTTTATCCCCTCTTTTCTTTTCTTCCTCTCTCCTTTTCTCCAGTTCCCTCTTACTTTTATCACATTTTCAAATCTATATTGTTGCTCGGTGCTTGTGTACTTAAGTTTTCTAGTTCTATGTAGGTATATAACATCAGAAGCTGACGTCTACTTTAAAATACAAAAACCAAAAAATAATAAAAATAAGAAATAGCTGATTTTGCCCGCTTCTATTTAACTTGCGTGGGCCTTGACTGAATGGTACTTGGCGTTATTTCTTTGCTCACATGTTCTTTTCACACTTTTTTAACGAGCACCATTTGATTTTGACGTCGATTAGGATTTTATTGCATTTTTAGCGTTTCGATCTGGCAAGTAGCTAACCAAAAATATATATGAATTCAGCTTTTGCAAAGCAAAAATAACTATTTCATTTAGTCGGAGGAAATTTTAAGAAGAAAATATTTTACAATCGGAATAGAAACCTTGGTAAAACTGTCAACTTTAACAGTAATTGTGAGAAATATTTCTTTCAATCGTGATGTCATATCGAAAAATATTCTCCCAAGTGCAAAAAAAGGAACGGCGTGAAACTGTCATAAACACTATTTCTGTCATTCTAGGGGTTACGATCAATCGATATAACACACATAATACACAAATCAATCTGATAACAGGTCAAGGTTTCTTGAGGAATTCGCACATAATTAAATGATAAATATATTTTTTATGGTTTTAACTTCTCTAAAAACTGTTAAATGATACCATTATCTGATAATTTATATGTTAGCGTGAAAAGAAAATAATAAAATATTTTTGTTTACAGATTTCTGAGTACAGGATCATTTCTTTATGCATTTCCTTAGTACGTGACAGTTTAAGAGAGTAAAGAGAGAGAGAGAGAGAGATATTAGAGATATATAAAGCGGTTTGTAAAAAATTGTTATAAGTTGAAAAAAAAAATCAAAAATTTATAAGAAAATGGCTACGACAAAATCAAAATAAGGTGTAGTTTATAAATAATATCAAGGAGTAATCGAGGAGTAGATGCTCAGGTGTATCCGCTGTTAGATCACAGAACCAGCACTGATCCTACGAGCAGATCCCAGTTTGTTCTGAAGACACCTTAGTCTGCAGTGGCCAATGTATTGTGCAACTAGTTGTCTCAGTTTGTTTCTTGGGAGCGCAATTATTTCTTTAAATCTGTTCCGGTTGTATTCATCTTCATCTTCTAGTAGTCGATTTCTGAGAACATGCCGACCAACAGTAATCAAGGGCTTCGTCCTTACCGGCCTAACAACCGTTGCCTTATTTGCTAGTTGGTCCGCTAGTTTGTTGCCTTTTATACCTTTGTGTTCTGGTACCTAGAACAAGGTTATACTGTTGTTGCTGTAAACCCTCTTTAAGTTTTTCGATGCAATCCAGAACCAGACCCGAATCTTTTTTAAAGAATGATATTGCCTGGAGACCGCCTGGCTATCACTGATGACGACTATCCATTCACCGTGGTAGTCCCTGTCCAATATGACCTCAGCACATTTGCTAATAGCATAGACCTCAGCTTGAAATATACTGGGAAATTGTGCCATAAGCACCGACAGCTTGGGGCCTGATCCAGTTAGCTGCCTACCCTGCATATAACTCCCTTAAAGGAGGAATCCTCCTATTCCCTCATATTGCTCAGAGCAATCTTGAAACGTCTCTCAAAGTGCACCCATTTGATAATATCGTCCCTTGGAAGGATAGCCATTGAAAGTTTCCCCGATGATCCCCAATATGTTTTAGCTGTAGTAGCTAGGAAAATACGTTATTAAAAAGGGAGTATTCAAATCCGTATTTAAAAACTAACGCACTATGTATAAGTAAAACTGTGGATATTGTACTGGTTTTTAATGTCATTCACACTAGTTGATATCTAGTTACTTAATACCAGTTTTAACTAATTAAAGAGATAATTTAGGCACGTTGATATTGATTAACAAGTTGTGTTTTTTCACTGAAGGACATGTCAATTTTAAGTACACTTAAATGTACATTTAGCAGTCAATCCACAATGCAAACCAAGTTAACAACTAAGCCTATATGCACAGGTATTTACATATTTATTACCATTTAAAAATGGAAATCACAGCCAGTTGACGAGTTGACTAAACTAAATTATGCGCGCATGCGCCACACAACTTTTTACACAAAGTGCTTTTAAATACACAAGTAGATGCACAAAAACAAAAAGGCAAAAGTGTCAGCTATAATGCGTACTTCAACTTGCACTACGAAAGCATACTAATTTTATTTTTTAGCAACAACAACACACACAAACACAAGTGAATATGAAAGCACAAAGAGAGTTGCAGGCGAATTCACTTTTATTAGTAGTAAAACATTTAAAATACTAAGCCATTATGACAACTTAATTCTGCATTGACCAAAAGTAATTGAACACACTCGTCCATACACATATATGTACATACATATTAACACATTTAAATAAAATTTATAAAATCAAAACAAAGTGAAATGTCTATTGACCACATGCCATTTGCATTGTTCGCTGCTTAAATGTCAGTTAGTCCGGTTTGCCGCCATGAAGAAAGTTAAAATGTATTTTCTTTTACGCGTACATTCCATTGTGTCCAACAACAAACATTTGTACATACATATAATAGGTATGTTTGTAGCCGCGCAATAAAAAAATCACATTTTTCAATCGCCGCATGACCCGCTGCGACACGCCTATTTAAAGCTTAAGTAGGCAAATATTCGTTACTCGTTGAACAAAAAATGTGGAAATTCATAAGCGGCATGCAAATTTCAAATTAACTGTCATTTTCGCCGGTTGTGTCTACGCGCAATGTGTCAACAAGCGTTTGACTGATTGTCATGTTTACTTAGCGTCGCTTTAAGCGCGGATAATTTCTGCTTTTTATTTTCAATTCCATTTGTTTGTGCAATATGTTTGTTTGTTTACTCGTTATTTTTTTATGTGTATTTTTTTCTTATTATTTATCTGCCTGTCAATTCTGCGCTTTCGTTATACTCACATCGATAAGTGGGTAGGGTCACATGCACGAGTGTTCATATTTCAGTTTGTTGTTGCAAATTCTTACTTCTTATTTCTTCTCAGCTATTTATGCTGTTTTATTTGTGTCAAAATATTCGTGCTTCATTCCACTTTATGAAAATCATACGGCAAACTTGTTAATTATTTATGTAAATTTTGTTCTTCTTCTCAATTTATCAATTTTTTTTGTAATTTTGCTCTGGCGAGTATTAATTTCACTCATAGCGATCGTTCATTGATCACATGTGCAAATGCGTTCCAACAACAAACTTGAATAGTGTAATTTAATAATTTCACATTTGCTTTGTGTTCTTACGAAACGCGTAGAAATGCTGGCGTCAAAGGTGAAATTTTTGCAAACAGAAATTATTATTTTTCCAGAAGAGAAATTAGTTCAAGTGTTAAAATAATTGCACGAAGCATGCATGAAAATTATTGGTTATTATTGTAAAATAGAATACAAAGGGAAATGATGGATGGAGCAGCAAAAAATAAGAAAAGAAAAGTCAAGCTGAATACAGAAAATATAGTGAAATGGCACAGAGCGAAATGAAAATAAATGGTTTGGATCAAAGATAAAAAATATTTAAAAAGAAATTAATTAATATTTTATTTTATGTGTTTTCCCACATCTGACTGTCAGAAAATTTGGTCCAATTTAGTTCAGGGTATGCCAAAAATACTCTCGCAGGAATTTATTTAAATTTGAATTGAGTCCAGCAGAATTCGTTTAACAAAAGCAAATACGAATTCTTCAGCATTCATTAACATTGAGTGCACTTATTGACATTCGACAGGCGAACCACAGGCAGCCAGCCATCCGAGCACTTAATTCATTACCAAAATGGCCAGCGGCGAATGCAATTCTACTGCAATAGAGTAATTAAATACGAATTTGCGGATCGAGTGGCACAAAATAAATACATAAAATCCGTATAAAAGAACAAAAACACAAAATATATGCATGCATGTCCACTTTAAGTGGCAGCCGGTAAAATTACGGAAATCAGCTAGTCTAGACGAGCTCTGCCATATGGAGGAATGATGGAAATATATGTGACGCACGTCACGCAGTGACACAAACCAGCGCGACAGTGAAAACACGGAAGTAAACAACCCCCAAAAGCCGGCAAATGGGCACAGCAGTAGGGACGGATAGTGCGGATAGACACACAAAGACCGGCATACTCGGAACACAATGAAAAGGTTGACCAAATGCGAGCAAAGGTAAGCATGGCTCGTCTGACAACGATATGACCAGCTGTACTGTAGCAAGGCAAGCGGAAAAAGTGTGCAGTCTTATAGGGATGAGTCACGTGTGCATTTGGTCGGGGTAGTTTATGTATTCGAGGAGTATGTGCGAACGGGGTACCTAGCGGGACTGATGCGCGAAATTCATTGCAATATTTTGCACGAAATAAATATGTGCAAAAAATTAAATGTTCAATAATAATACCGAACCGTAATGGAAACTACGAAGCAATTTTTACTACCTGAGTAGGAGTAAAGGTGAAATTGTACATAAAGAATGGAAAGTTATTCGAACGTTAAACTCGTTAAGTAAAGACAATTATTAATAAAAACACACGTGTTTTTGCGCTCATTTAGCTGAAAGAGAACACAAAATTATGGCTAAGAACGCGAGGTAACACCGACTGAGACAAGCCTAAAACGCGGCTAAGAGATGTTAATGCACACAACTCATGGCTCAGTTGGCCAACGAAATTTGCATGAAAGCCGCAGAACCAGTTTAGCGACAAATGAAGCAAACTAAAAACCAATGATATATATTTATGCATATGATTATACATACTTATTAGTAATGTTAGGCAAAAACATAATTTAAACAGAAGACATAAGGAAAAAGAAACAAGTGACGCGCTTTATAAGCAATCTAGAAAAGGAATGCTTTCAGAACATGAATGCCTGCAAAGTCCTGCCCACGGGCGAATATTTTGTTAACACGATCACAAAAGAGCGCTACCAAACGCTATATCTTAAAGCTTATTCACAGATGAAATATAAGAATATAAAATTTTATATTTAGGGTCTTGGTATTAAGATGAAAAAATTGAATTATTTAAGATATTCTTATTAATTTTGCTTCACTTTGCCCTGTTCTTCCATATTAAAAAATATTAAAAGTTCTGACTAGGTCTACAGGTAAGTGTATACACCACAGCCATATTGCCAAACACTATAGTGTTTTAAAAAAAACCCTTTTTACCAACTAGCCATCGATTGTAAGACATTAACTTTGGCTGACGCCACAATGTGTTAATAGCCAATTTGTTTCTCATATTTTAGTTGGTCTTATTGAACATCATTAATATAAATTTTGTTTTCGTTTAGTGTTTCAAGTGGCCGCTGGGATGTAGTAAAGACGATAATATGTCCGCATACAATTTTAAAGAAAACTGGGAGTTGAGTCCTTGTGTAAATAAAAATCCAGTTTTGTTCCGGCTACGTAGACCCAATTGTCGTGTTTATATATTTTACTCATTTTCATTATGTGTTTGTAAACATCACAAATTTATAAGATACAAATTTTAAAGTTTCAATTAAACCTTATAGTTATCCACTATAACCTCACTCATTCAGTACACTTAGTTACACTAGAAAATGAATTAAAATATTTTTTATCAAGTTTTTATTTACTCAGTGCTTTAATTTTTAGCTCATATTATAAAATTTGTTTCACTTTTATTGGTACTCACCCAAAGTTGCGTTCCCCAACTCATCTTGTTGGCGCTTTCTGCTAGTTCGTCCGCCAGCTTTGCTTTTACTTTATTTAATCCAGACAGTAAATACACAATCGAATACCTTTGGTACTCAAACAATTTCCTGTTGTCTTATTTATTTATAACACTCGCTTCTAAACACTATCGATGTAGGTATACTAGTCTTGAACGTTGTAAACCAAAAATCGAGTCTTTCACACAGTTCGAATATGAATTGATTTACTCCTATTGCCGTTAGTGTGGTAGAACACAACCGCCGACAGTAATAGCAGGCAGATTGAAGAGTTATTCCTAATTCACAAAAAATTTCTATATAGAAACAAAAATATTAAAATAATTAATTTACAAAAAACTTGAAAACAAAATTTATTAAAAGTAGCTTTTGTCTGTATGTATGAAAGCACGGCGTTGAAACGCAAGAAACGTGCAAAGAGCAGCGAGCAGGTAGGTAGAACGCGACGACGCGATGCAGGTAAGACCGGAAAGAAAATATGTAAAGTAAACTGGTAATAAAGCCGAAACTGAGTTTCAATTCTAGAATTGCTTCACACGCTTACAAATGTGGTGGTTGTGATGGTGGATTTTATGCTCGTTTCAACTGTTCGCTTTACGGGCCCCAACAACTTCCACTACTGCTCGCGTTGTTATTTACATATATGCAGTAATATTTCTGGTTGTTGTTGCCTTTTCTTGCACTTATAAAGTTACGATCATTAAACAAAAGTATACAGAAATAGTTTAGAAAAGAAAACGTAGTGATAAATGTAGTTCACAAAACGTAAGCGATGTAATAACCGACAACTAACTCCATTAAAGCCACTCCACTTAAATAATATACAAAGTATAGGCGTGTATGTGTATGAAATTCTGAGTTGTAGGGAAGAAAAACATGTATTTAACTCCACAGTGAAACTAAAATTTTCTCTTCGCTATTTTTCACTGCTCCACTGCAATATTTGTTTCATAACAATCTTTACACTTTTCACTATAAATTTGGCATTTTACGCGAGAATTTTTCCAAATAACGTTGTCATTTCATGAAAACAAACGAAAAGATGAACGAAATTTTGAACATAAAATTTTTCGTATTTTGAAATTTCACGCTTTTATATTTTGTATGTATTCCAAAATTTGCTAATTCATTCTTTAAATATTCAAACAATATCGTATTTTTTATTCACTTGACAAGAACACAACAGGAATTTATACTATTGAACTTTCAGTGTGGTACTTAGTAAAACACAAAAGATGCTGTGATCACAGGATTTAGACTTTTCCGTATTTAACACAATAAACTCTATTATTTATAATATTCTGCAAATGAACACAGTAATTTATAGGTTCAGTATTATTCGCATGGAATTGCAATCGACAATTCTCTTTTCATTATTTTTATGCTTTTTGTTGTATTTCACTTCTCTTTCGTTGTTTCTCACAGATTCTTTACTTCACACCACCGTTCGCAGGTGTGCAATTGTATATATGCGTGTGATTCACCCGTTTTCTATAATTTTTCATTAATTGTACCACAGCTTATATGCTTCTTACAAATATCTGGTATTCTCAAAGCCACCGCCCTTATTGTTGGCAATTGAAACTCACATTTATTTACAGAAATTTTATTTAAACACTATAGATTTTCGTATCCAATAACTTCAACCATGGAAATTTTTTCACCAATCACTTGAAAACAACAACAAAAACGCGGCGTTGCAGACAACTTGCCGCAGCTAACACCCCTTTTACCTGGAAATTCACTCGAAAACTGACTCGTTCTTTGCTGTCAAGTTTTCGTGAACACTGGCACCGCCAGTGCGGCCAAACTAACGAGTATTTTAGAGTTGCATTTGGGGTGTGATTCGGATCAAAATTGAATTTGATTGTGCGGCAAGTCCAATTAGAACCCGGTGTTTGGTCTGATATATGTACATATATAAGAATCTGCGAAGTAGATTAAATGAGACTTCAAAATCTCATAAAACTCTATTTTTTTCTATTTTTATAAGCAATGTCAAATAGAAAATTCCAGTATTATTAACCGTTTCATCAAAGGTCGGGTCTTCGCATTAGTCATATTATTTGAATACCTTTTACCACTACAACAACAACAACCGTCTTTACCATAACATTTTTGAGCAGCAGTATTGAGACAAAACACCACCATTTACATCCCTAGATCAGCCATATAATATATTATTACGTGTATACATCAATAAAACAATAATTAACGGTCTCGTAATTGTTTTTTTTTATTATTTTTACTTAAAATATTTTCTACAATTATCTATTCTTTCGCATCTGCATTCAAAGGTTTCCGTAATTTCGTCTGTATCCATACACGGTACATTTTCAGCATGCGTCCACGGTTTACTTGCAGTCGTCGATCTACAACGCTTTGCTCCTCCACAAAACCAGCCTTGCAGAAAAGATCTCTCACCTCTTCTTGTGTAAAGAAGTATACCATTGTGCCATCACCACGAACATAAAAATTATCCTCCAGACATTTGCCACTTTTGAAACGCAACTGTGCCATGTCATACCGACCATAGTCACGGAAAAGCACCAAACCACCTGGACGTAAGTAACGGAAGCAGTTGGCGGCAACACGACTCATTTTTGTCGGTTCAATAGCCGAGAGTACGAATATGAGCACAATTATATCCAATGAGCCCTCAGCGAATGGCACCGACCAATCTTCAAGTGTAGCATCCATGACAAAGACTTCGCAACGTTTTGAATCATATTCCTTGTTCTCACGCAATATTTCAATTGCACGTGCGGAGAAGTCACAGCCATAGACTTTTAAATTCGGCTCTTGACTATATTTCAAAATCGGCAGAATTGTGTTACCAACTCCACAACCCAATTCGAATATGTTACGTGTTGGTTGTACTTCGGTGTCAGTCGGTGCAGCAAGCTCAGTAAACTCTGTAAAGAGCCAATGTCGATCTTTAAAAAATCGATTCTGATGTACGCCGTAAAAGGAATCCCAAAATTTATCCGCATCGTTTTGAAATTTCTCCTTATCTTCGGCATTCATTTTCTGTGTGGAGTTCTTAGTCACCGCAGCAAGCGCCTCTTGCTCTTGCTCAGCATCCCATTCAACATTGTCCCTGCAATTGTGTGAAAAACAGAAACAAATAATGTAATTAGATTTTAAAACCATCACAATAATACCAAGCATTAAATTCAAAAGTGTCACGTGGATCTTTCAAAACTCGACCGCCAAGTGCTGGTTTCTTCCGATAACGTGTATGCTCCCAACTAGAGAGTAAACGCAAATTCCTCAATAACTTCATATATTTACCAAGCATTGTGCTTAAAGACATCGGTATCGTCGGTTAGAAAACGATTTCCAAATTTCGGACGCTTATCCTCGACAATTTCAGTCAGCTCCACAGGATTTGCCGCATTTCCAGACTCACTCATGTCAAAATATTTAAGATCGTAAGTTTTGCATATGTTTACTTTTACGTTTTCAGCTGCTGCTACTTTCGAAGGAGCTCATTCACGGTGGACGGAAAGTTGAAATAATCACAATGATGGGCACTGTATAAAAATTAGTAGCTGGCAGTTTTAAAACAAATTAACTGTATTACCGGTGAAAACAATCAAAATAATATGATTAATATATTTTATGAAATGCTACTTAACATTGAGAATGTATGGGTGTGCTTTAAGCATTCCACAAAATTTTTAAATTGAGTGAGCTCTTTGTCATTTATTGTGAATTGTTCAACATAAAATGAAGAAATCAGAAATGAAACGGAACGGAACTACCGCTGATTCGAATAATTTTGAAAGTGTTATCTAAAAATATAATATTTTCGGCTTCAGCAAGATAACCTTCATAGAAGAATATCTATTTGGACAAATATATAAATTAAGAGTTTTGTTTGCGGATAATGTTCAAAATGGAAAGAGCACTGAAAGGAGTTTGCTGTCCTGTTGATTTACCCACTCGCTTAAAACTACCTGCGATGGGAAAATGAGAGAAATACAAATAAACTGCAGCATGTAGACACTATCCGCCATTTTATCAGTCAAGATAATGTTCATTCAATTCATGTGCCTCACAAATGGTCTGCAAAGTTGCGACCTTAGAATAGTCTTGCGTTTGGTACGCTTGGATTAAGATACATTTGAATTTTGAAAGTGATAGGTAAATTTGTGAAATATATAAAATACATATATAAATATTTAAGTGAAATGTTTTCGTTTTTTCTTTCAAGTGCAGATATGGCCAAAGCAAAAACAACAATTATGGATCTCAACGATGATTGCTTAAATGCAATCTTCGAACGACTAAATGGAATGGGTGTAAAACGTAATTTTTCGAACACTTGTCATAGATTTGCTACAATTTTTTGTAATCACTATATACACCGAATACTTGTCGAAGGTGGCGATGTACACCATTTCGACAGTCGTTTAGTGACGAAATTCAGCCATTTGCTGGGCACTAAACTATTCCCATTGAGGGATATTAAAAGCCTAAAGTTTGACGATACATATTCACAATATTTTACGGAAAAATTCTTCCGTGCACTCAAAAGAGATCACCCAAATATTGAATCCGTGGAACTGACCGGCTTTCGTGACAAAGACATGCACGTCATGTTGCCTTTTCCCAACTTAAAGCTGCTACATTTCTACTGCAGTCTTATAACTGGTAATGTTTTCGATTTCATTTAATGCTCAATGTGAAAAATGCAATGTTCGCTTCATTTTACAGGCGACTACCTCGATCAGCTACGCAATCTGGAGGTACTGATTCTCGATACTATATTGAATTTCGAGTGCAGACATTTGATTAGCATCGTTCAGCAGAATAAAAACCTACAGAAACTGGTGTTACGTGGCTGTCCAGTAATTTTCACTCCAGAGTATGCAATAGAAATGTCTCAGAATTTAAATAATTTACTAGAATTAGAAGCCAATTGGTACGAACTACACCATTGCCAGTTGGTGGGCAACTTGCCGTGCCTAAAAATATTGGTGATCAATGATTTCAAGTCATTTCAGTGTCGTAGGTGTAGAAGAATCGAACGTGGTGATGCCACTTTACCCATCAGTGGATTCTACTACGGTATATGTGAGTGTGGCTTGTATGATGCACGCGTGTTGTTCAAGGGTTTGCGTAAAAAAAATATCTTGGAACAATTAATCTTTCTCGGTTCACGCATAACAACCAGAGATCTCACATTCATATCAAAGCTAACCAGTTTGAAGACACTTTACATGGGCGTTGATAACGTGCCGCTCTACATTTCGATAGCGATGTTTAACAATCTAAAAGATTTGGAAGACATAGATATAGGTTATTCGTGGAAATTGCCAATGGAAGCTTTGAGCTTTCTGGAAAAATGTCAAAAATTGAAATATGTAAATTTTGGCAATTCTGAAGGCTTCGACGAATCATTTATACTCGAAGCAATCGATGTGATTAAGCGTAGAGCAGTGCCACCTGCCGAACCGTTAAGGATGCAATTCTTAAATGCAGACTTTGATCGGACATTCCTTGAGGTGAGTTCGTAGTTTCATCCATGTTGCAAAACGCTTGCTTAATCACCCCTTACTTTATTTAAGGACGAGCGCGTGAAAGCAGCCGGTTCCCTAATTCAAATTGACTCATTCCAGACAAATGAGATGATTAGCCGTCTCTACAATTATATTTACTATTTTTAAGCGCTTGAATACTGACAGCTAGTTTTAGGTTAGGAAATGCTTGATTCACAGTTCCAACAATAAAACAGCATATACAAATGTAATCAAAGCGAAATTGCAATACAATGACAATATAATCAATACGCGCATTATTCTCCATTTTCTATATTAAACTATTTACCTTATTTACATTTATTCTTTTAAACAATTTTTACAATTCAAATAAATATTATTTTACAGTAATTTAGCTTATTTACCTTATTTACATTTATTCTTAAAAAAAATTTTAAACAATTTATACAACTCAAATAAATATTATTTTACAGTAATAAATGGTTATTATTATTTTTTTTATTGACACCACTCATATATAATATCCTGTCATATGAGCCACAATATGCTTATTTTGCGGCTGCTTTTAATAACCCCTACATATTTAGCTAAAAATAGACTTCTCAGATGTGATGCTTTGAATTCAAATTAGTTTTTTTTTCACAACTATAAAACGCAATTTCATTCATGAGCGTGTACAACAAACATATGTGTGCGCATTATATGGCACTCCAAGTCTCCAAAGGTCTCCAGTCGACTGTTTTTCAAAAGCGCCTGCGCAAAACGGAAGTCTTTGAAAGCACAACAAATAGCTTATGTATTGTGTAACGGTAGTTAGCGGTCTCATTTTGGCACACGTAACAGTTGCCCGTAACAGCAGAGGCAGGAAAAATTCCAACACATTTCGTAGTTGCGTACTTTCGAATATTCGTCATACGAGCGCACCGAGGAGCTGTAGCCGAGCTTTGGAAAATTTTTCGCAGTTGGCTAAAAATTACCGTAAGTGAAAAAGTGTACAACGCAAGAAAGTATAGGAAAATTCAATATTTGCTGCTAATTAAAGTGTAAAGTTAATGAATTTGTTGGAAAAAATTTGAAAACTTTTTTAGAAATTTAAGAAATTCATAATTTAAAGCGTGAAATTGCATTTTTGCTGGCGAAATATTGAAGTGCTGATCCAAGAGTCACAACTGTGATGATGTGAAAATTTTCATTGATTTTTTCTGCCAGCTCAGGTTTTGCGTTTTTATGGCATTAAGCGTTTAATTTGAAGGCTTTTGCGCTAACTGTTGTTTGTTTAGTAATAAAAATTATTTCTCAACTTTTTCTATACATATTTGTTGCAATTACTTAACGGTGCTTTGTTTTCATAAAACTAGCGCATTCCATTAATTGCATAAATTCATAAATAATTTGCATTCCAAATACACATTTTAAATATTTCAATATTTTCTATATCTTATAAATCAAAAAAAAAAAAAAAATGCCAACATTGCAGTGTCAAATTTCGCAATTTGAGCTCTAAATAAACTACAAAAAAAAAGGCAGCGGAAAAGCATACAAACGTATACTACTAGCGAGTCATCGTGTAAAAGACAGGCGTACAATAACAACAGCAACAGCAGTCAGCAATCAGCGCGTAGTCTCTATCGCTTTCGAAGTTCGAATGCATAAAGCTTGTTAAACGAAAACAACCCCCGAAAGCCAACACCAACACATACACACACACACGGCACGTAGTCGATAACTAAAACAACAGCGTAACAGCGCCCGTCACCCACACACCCCCTACCGTTGCCGTCACGTATCCGTGAGTGGTGAGTAAGAAACGTCAGTCAGTTGGTGCCCAGCCACACTGTCACCGTGCTTACATTACACAGCCACTTGAACTGAACTGAAAGTTGTGCATTTTGTTTCTCTTCATCTCCTTCTTGTGTCACAGCCGCAATCGCCTGCCGTCAGTACTAGGGTACCTACATAAGTGGCAGCAATTTCGTAGACAAAGGCATTTGCGGTCTATCTACAAACACCTTGCCGCACCCTATCGCCCACTCAACACACAGCACAGCACAGCAGCCGAAATCAGTAGCAACAGCAGCAGCGCCAGCAACTGATATTCCATTTCTCTCAGTGCCCAGTGCTCAGTGCTTTTAGTCCAGCAGTCGCAGCGCAAAGTATCGAAACAGCGCAAGGAACATGTAAGTAGCTGTCATTATTGATTTTACAATTTCTACTTATTATTTTTTAGTGGCACTTTTGCTTTATTCTTTTAATTTTATTTGCTTAATTTCTATTGACGTGCTGATTTTGCTTGTCGAAAAACAATGCAAATGATGATTAATACAATTTGTGTTGGTGGAAGCACCAAACAATTTACGGCGCCACAAAAACAAATACAATATCTACTTACAAATGGTCGACGGCGAACGAGCCTTTCAGGCGTAACGATAGCCACTCATAGCTACGCGTAAATATGTAGGCATTCCGACAAACTTACTTACTTACAATATATGTAAATATGTATGTAAGTCCATACAATGCTGTAGGATACTTTCTCTTGCCGAGCAACTCACGTGAGAGTTGGTCAATTGGCGATCAATGCTGGCTCGCTTTGCCTTTATCCCTCACACACAAGCTTTTCAATTAATTTTGTGAAATAATTTAAATTTTTTTAAATGGTGAAAGTGATTAATTTTGAAATAGTGAGTTAAAATAATAATAAATATGCTAGTTTAGTGCTAAAAATCAAACTGTGTTATACAACACCGGAAATCAGCTGATAATGTTTTCATTGGAAAGGAGCCGTTTAAAAAACAATTTTAATAAAATAGACAAATTAAAAAAGCAATAACAGGATTAAATTTTGTGACTAATTTAAATAAACTACTAGTTGAACTTCCCTTCCAATCACCAAAATCCACAAAAAAAATTTGAGTTAGAGAGACTTTCGAGTTACGGAAGGTAATTTGCATGACATTTGACTTCTATTGCCAATTCAATATGTCGCGTTATGGAGAACTTCAAATTATGGAAGTTCAATGTATATGAAGAAGTAATGATTTTGTTAAAAGGTATAGATAATTGCTTTCAAGACAGAACACAGAGCTTCCTTTTCCAAGTGACAGATAGATAAAAACTATAGGTTTTTCCTCGCTCTTAATTACTGTGGTCACAAGTGAAAATAGTTTAAACTTATTTAAGTGAAATTGAAATTTGAATTAATTGATACACATCTTCGCATGAGTAATACCTCAAACTAACTGAATGTTCAAATTATGATAAAATACACATAAATGAACTCCAAATTTTTACAAGAAATTAAAATATCCATCTCAAACAGTTTAATCTTATTGTCACATATTTATTTATATGTATATATCGTCCCCTCAATATAACAATAGCGTATAATTTTTTTTGGGTTTTGTGAAAATCGAGTTTAAAGTTTTTGTCAAATCAGAAAACATGAACATGAAATTATACACCATTTTTTTCCAATGACATTTTGACCCACTTTGTGGAAGTAGAATTTGACAAAATTTTGACCAGACATAGAATTAATGATGGAGATTCTAAATATGCAATAAAAAAATAATGGCGTATGAGCACATACGCTATGGTTATATTGAGGGGACGATATGTACATATGTGAAAAGATTACTATGTGTTACGGGTATTCTCGTCATAATTAAATGTAACCCTTACACAGATCTACGAATACATTTCTAACACCGAATTTAGGGATAAGGGTAGTCAGAGATATGAAAAAATGAGAATTTTCAGTAATTTTGTTTTACTATTAAATCATGTTATTTTACAAAGGCAAATAATATGGCATTACAATACAATGTTTTAACTTAAAGTCACGAAAATTGGAAAAAAATTATAATATCCAAAGTTATAGCTGTTTGTGTTGACCCAGTTAAAATTATTAGTTTTATAAATAGATAATCCTGGGTCTGATCGCTTTTTTTTCAAAATTAACAAAATGACGGCCTCAAGAAATTTTTGTATAGATTTTCGCGGAAAACTCAACAGTTAATTGGTCTTAAAAAATCGAAATTTGTGAAAAAACAAAAAGCTTTGATCAGGCCCAGGATTATTATGTATTCTAAAAGCTGTTTTAGAGTTGCAGTTGTCAACTGTTTACACTACCGTTTTGAAGTGCCTGAGCGCTCTTTGTTATTTGTCGTATAACTCGAAAAGTAATTATCTGATCAATTTAAAATTTTCAGAGAATATTTTTAAAATATTACACATAACGAAGATTCCAAAAAAAAATATTTTTTGAAAGTCCTGACACCCCTGACCCCTTAATAATTTCATTATTTGGAATAGAGAACAATAATAGAAAAAATAAATTTAAAAAACCCTTTTTGTCAAATAATCTACATCAGGGGCGAACGCAGGGGGGGTTTTGGGGTGTTAAGCAAACCCCCTCCCCCAAAGTAATTGAATTTTTAAATAATAGAATTTAATTCTACATAGTCATTTGAAAAATTGTAATTTGTTGTTTTCAAAGCAATCTTTCTGCCGACTATGTATGAATATGTAAAATAAATGAATAAATTAGTCACTAACAGCGTTGCCTTTTTGATAATATTGTATCTTTTTTGATACTTTTTTTCTAAATTTTGTGATTTGATACTTTTTTGTTCACAAACGGCCTATTTTGATACTTTTCTGCTGATAGAATTTAATTTTTTGAAACTATGAAAATGTTAAACTAAAAACAAACATATTGTATCTGGATAGTATTAAAAAGTTGTGGGAATGTAGGCCAATTAAAAAACCCAGAAATGTATAAACTGGACAGAGACATTTTTTTAATTTGCTTCAAAGTAATGAGTTTGCCTTATAACTCTGTGGTTGCTGAACTGGATTTTTTTAGATTTAAGGGGAATTATGAGTCGAAAATGGACTTCTTTTGAAAATTAGTTCTGAACTGAAAAGTCACCAATAAGGTTTCTATTATTTTTTTTAGAGTTTATTGTTAATCATAATACAGGAAAAATAAAAACTCATTTATTATGACTTTCAGTTTTCGTTCCATGAGCAAACTGTTGTGAAATAAATTTAAATAAAAAAAAATTATGCTAATTGCAAAAAAATACTTGAGTGCCTTAACTAAAATGTCTACATTTTTTATAAAAACAACCAGAAAAAACTGGTCTGAATTAGATACACAACTTTACTTATTATTTGTTTTTCAAATGAAAATTTTTAGAACAACGGTTGTGCTTTTGATACTTTTTTTGCTTGGCAACATATACTTAATTTTTTTAGCTCACGGCAACACTTGTCACTAATTATTAGAGCGTGAATGAGAAGAGAACAAATGAATTATGTGCGTACGTGTGTTTTGTTCTTGTGCCGTTTTTGCATTTTCCTTATATTTTTGAATTCGAAGGCGAACCGGAAGAATTTTACCGCAGATCAATTTATATACCGTTTTTAGATCATTTTTTGAACCAAATCAATGAACGGTTTTTAAAACATCGAGCGCTGCTTTCCAAAATTGAAAACATTTTGCCAAATAAATGCATGAATCTTGACGTTATTGAGATGCAGGAGACTGTTCGTGTTTTAGAAAAGCAATGGTCCGCTGATGTAGAAAATCCCGATGATTTCGTTGCTGAATTTAGAATGTGGAAAATATTAAAAATTTTGAATTTATTTTCAGGAACTGGTTAAATCAAACAAAGAGATCCAAAACTTTTTTAGACGCGTTGAATTGTTGCGATGCAAAAATTTTCAAAACAGTGCATCGTTTTTTAATGATTGGAGCAACAATCCCTATATCTGTCGCTTCAAGTGAACGCTCGTTTTCCTCACTTCGCAGGCTTAAAACATATTTAAGAAATAAAACTGGAGAAGCACGCCTGAACGGAATGGCTCTCTTGAATATCCATAGAGATATAGACGTGACGGAGGAAGAGATTTTAAATGTTATGGCCCAAAATAAAAGAAGATTAGACTTCAATTTGTGAATAAAATAATGAAACATTGTCTTTTTACCTAAACCCCCCCCCCCCCCCCCCCAAATTTTTTTCCTGCGTTCGCCACTGATCTACATACGAAACAAGAAAGTATTAAAAAGTCGCGTTAATTGTTAGGACTCGTTGTTCTGCACTCTTTAAAGCTTTCGTGTTTCGTTTGTAAATCATTTAACAAAAAGTATTTTGAGCTTTGGTAAACGCAATATATTTATAAAACTTCATTTGAGAATAACCGCAAATTATCGTCTTAGGTACTTAGGGGCCCCACAATACTATACGTTAGAGGAGATAGCGTTAGTGAAGCCTCATAAACTATCAAAATTCGCGTCAGGCGCAGGCATCCTAAACGATGCACAATACATGCACTCAATACATAAATTTTACCTAGAATATACATATGCAGATTATGTCCAAGGTAATTGTTCCAAGAATTACAAGCGATTGGAAAGAATGCATAGGTATAAGCGAATGAAGTGAGTGTAGTAAACAACATCTTGTCTGAACTCTACTGCAAAGATACTATCTGAGAAGGCCCCGCAAGTAACATATGCCAATACGTATTTAAACATTCAGTCTAAATCGTTTTCTTTTAACAAATGAATGAAACAAGAAAATTATGAATGCTATTGCATTACTTAAATCAACAATTTAGAGCATCAATTTCAGTTTATTTCTTCAAAAATCTTGTCACTATAATATTGTCTCCTTCTTGTCGGCAAAACAGCGGTTGTGTACTAAATATATTTCCGTGTGTAATCTGCAGTAGCTCTGTGTATACTTGGGCTAACAGGAAATCAATTGATTGATGAAAACGCCAAGAGACTGCGTTTATTAATTAATAATTATGTGGCATGCCACAGCTGGCCATACTGTGTTACCCAAATGAGGTTAGCATCGTTGAGGGAGGTTAAGTTCATTCGACTTATCCATTTGTCATAGCCTTTAATTGTCCTGCAATGGAAAATTTATTATTCAATAAATGATAGATGTTTTGGCTCTCATTGGCATGTTTTTTTTTTGCAATATTTTCATATTCACATAATATATTTCCACGAACTTGGCACGGAATATTTCTATTGATTTTTTTTTGGAAGGTGCGTAATGAAAGGAATGATTTATAGTACTAAAGTAGAGTCTTTGTATTACATTTGTTTTTATTTTAAAACATTTTAAGCAGATCTCGAAAAGAATCGACGCGCTTCAATTTCTATGTCTAAAGGGATTATTAGTTGATCTCTATTGATAAAATGGAGTTTATTTAGATGAAAAAAACACTAAGGGCTATTAGCACTGTCTCTATTTGTTCTTTGTTCTAAAATCAGAAAGCAACTGCCTTTGTCATATAGAAGTTCTATTATCAACGACAAATGTTATCAAAGAAAGAATTATCAGAGCAGCTGAATGTATGATAAGAACCAAAGATGATATGCTGAGAACTCACTGCGTGATACTACAAAGCGATATTTCTCTGATACATTCTGCCGAAGAACGCACCAAAACAGACCTTTCAATTATGTCGAAGCCTCTAAACATAACGCTCTTATCTCAGATTGTCAAAAACCGCCCCCAAAATTGTATTCAACTCATAAAATTATTCGTTGACGGTTCTGAAACACAAGGTCGTACTAAGTTGTTTGTCTTTAGCTCCTGACGTTAGTATACTTAAAATATTTACCAAGAAGCGAAAGTGTATAAGTTATTCAGATTCAAAAGACTGACTGAGTCCTTTAGCCTTCAATTATTGAAAAGTTAACACAACAATTCTAGAAAAAATCGTTTTTAACTAGAATCGTACAAAAAAATCGAAAAATCCGTAACTTTACATTTCTCACTTCTCTGTTATCAATTAAAATACGTCATATTCATGAAACAAATTATAAATTTATTAAAATACTTACATTTAATTTCAAGCTAATCGGTTTTATTTAAAACTACACTACAAAAATGGGCAAGAAAGATAAAAAGAAGGAAGAGTAAGTAATTTTGCAAACTTTGAAAATAGTTTTGGGTATCGCTAAATCATATGGGAAGCTTTTAGCTGAAGTTTTGTAATTTTGAGGTTAGCAATTGTTGGTACACACTAGAATTTATACACTACACAATACACACACAAATGTACAGCTGCACTTAACAAATTCTAAACAATGTAAATACTGGTTTATAAAAGTATTATATATTTTTCTTTTTTCATTTTTATTGTATTTTTGAAAAAAAAAATTGCATTTTGTATTTATTGTATACTACGCCGCAAAACTCTTATATTTAAATACTTTATTTTGTAAAAAAGTGGCATCATTTACTTATCTTTTAACCTAATTTATAATTTAATTTCTAAATTCAAATCTAAGGGCGGAACCAGCACCAGCAGCCGATGCACCACCAGCTGAGGGTGCCGCAGGTGAGGGCGGTGATGGCGAGATTGTCGGTGGACCGCGCAATCCTCAACAGATTGCAGCACAAAAACGGTTACAGCAGACGCAGGCACAAGTCGATGAGGTGAGTAGGAGTGCGTTAAGATGTTAAGATATATAATAGTTATATATATATACAGTTGAACTTCCCCGACTCGAATGACCATAATTGATAAAAAAAAACTTCGAGTTTGATAGACGTCCGAGTTACGGAACGAAATTTGTATGAAATTTGACTTCTATTGCCAATTCAAATGTTCGAGTTATGGAGAACTTCGAGTTATAGAAGTTAAACTGATGTAATTGCTTTAGGACCTTCTTTATGTTATTGAAAGCCTGTTGCAGAGCTTTATGAATTTTAAAATCAAATATGAGATGTGCCGGATCTTAGTCCTCTCTTTTTCGTCTAAGAATAACGACGGTTACAGGGTCCATATGAAAAATTCCACGTAAATAAAGTTCATCTCTGAATTTTAATATCCGCCGTAGTTTATTGTCTCCAATTTTTCATAAAGTTGGAAGTCACCGTCAAAACTGATACCCAAAAGTGCTACCATTGAGAGGCGAACTTATCTTGCGGCGCTATTTCAAAACTATTTCTTTCCACTTCTCTCTTCTGGTTCTTACTTTCAATCGACTTTGAACCAGCAGTTTCTCTGAGACCATCTGTTTCTCCAACTTTACCCGTTATAAACTATAGTAAGGACCTCATAAAGGATTTAAGAGGCTACACCAGTGTAACCCTTGACAAAATTAGGCGATTTTCGTGACATTTTTTTAAGGAAATACTCGATCGAATGTTTCGAAGTTTTTTTTTGGATAGAATAAGATATATTTGCAGCTATATTTTAAGATTTACAAAAATTTTGAAAAATTACGGAGTTATGCGCTGTCTCCGGGGGTGCTGAAGATATTTCCTATACAATGAACGATATCAAAAATTAACAAAATGGCGTAGTTCAGAAAAAGAGTAGTTTTTTTGGTAAAAAATTGTTGTTTTTTAATGTCAAATTGACATTTTGACCAATTGACCAATCAAAAAAACTTAGGTCAATGTACAATAAATATGTATATTCAATAATACTCAGTTTCAATTTGGTAAATCGGTAAATTTCTCGTTGAGTCTCGTTGAGTTGTCAACTATTTTAAAAAATGTTGTTTCGAGAAAAACGTGGTTAAAGTTCCAATTATAGCGGTTTATACCTGATTGCGATCGCTATTTAGAACGCTTCCATTCATAAACTATTCAAGATACGGTCGATTTCACAGAATATTTTTGCATGTATAAACTATCGAATAAGCATACAAATAATAATTTTATGAGAGTGGTACACTGGTATAGCCCCTTAACCTCTTAAATTCAGTCGGAGAAAATGAATAATAAATGGAATTGAAATTCATGCATAGACATATTTCTCGAAGATCCGACGACGTCTGTAGCCTCCAATCTTGCAATATATCCTCATGGAGTTTTATCAGGGATAAGAAACTTTCGAAGCATTTAGTCGAGGTATTTCAACGGTTCAAAACGTATTCGTAATTGGGCATAATGTTACGTAACTCATTGAGAGCAAGCTCAACCTGAATGAGTCTTTCACTGCCGCCGTAAACTTTCTGAAACTCTTACTTTTGGATTCACTCAATAACATTCCGTGTCCACAGGTCGTCGATATTATGCGAACAAATGTGGAGAAGGTGCTTGAGAGAGATCAAAAGCTATCGGAATTGGACGATCGAGCTGATGCCTTACAACAGGGTGCTTCGCAATTTGAGCAGCAAGCTGGTAAACTAAAACGAAAATTCTGGTTGCAAAACTTGAAGGTACAGTTACAATTAGCTAATGAAGTCACAAGTATTTATTTTATTTTTTCTACTTATTCGCCACAGATGATGATTATTATGGGCGTCATTGGACTGGTCGTTGTGGGCATTATTGCAAGTAAGTGTATAGAAATAAAGTGTGAGTTCTATAAACTATAGCTGTTGACAAACTCTATGAATAATGTTTATTAACTTACAAAATTTTAGTTTCAATATTTAATGCCTGAACTTGGCACACACTTATACTTATACCTACCTATACATATATATTTTAATAATTATTTTTAATAGTGCCTCTTGAAATGTTAAAAATGTTAAACTTTGCACAAATTATTTATGAAAAAAAAAAAATAATTTTCAACACTTTTAACTAATAAACTAAATAGTTTTAAACTCTCCTAGTAAACTACTTAAACACACACCTAACTGATTGAACAGCACATTTAATTTACCAGCATCTTTTCAGCACAAATTTCGATTGCACCAAAGCGAAAACTATGTTTTCTAATAATTGAAAATTCGAATAAAAAAATTCTTATAATTATAGAAAATCAATTATTTGCTAAACACAACTACACAAATCATCACTGTCATGACATACGCATACTTTTTGTTGTTGTATACTATTTTTAATATTTTATTAATTATCGATATAAATATATTATATATAATTTTCTGTTTTACTTTTGTAGGTAATTTTATGTAGAGTGCTAGAGAATATTATAAAAAAAAAGAAAAAAATTTTCCGAAAAATTCGAAATTATTTGCAATCCAAAATTCGAAGTCGAATTGAACAATGTGTGATGTATGTATGTATTATGTACATATTTACCAACGGTATCATGTGAAAATGTGAAGTGAAATCATAAAATAAAATATAAGTAGAAACAGCTCAGAAAAAAAATTTGTACAAAATTCTACAAAAACACAAAAATTGTCAATTACTGCGCTTACACCACCACACATATACATACAAACATACCTACATGTATGTATGTGTATGTAAGTGCATATATGCAAAACCCACCAAGGCACCAATCGGTATGCGGAAATTAAGCAAATTCAAAATTACAACAACTCTAATCAGTTCTAATTGACCGATAATTGAGTAGATGAAATTGTCATTAATCCATGCCATCAAACACATCGTCGGTATCACCGTGCAATCATAAAAAATGTCAATTGGCCAACGCACCAGGTTCGATATCAGCGAAATTCTTGTTAAGCGCATACATACATTTGACGAGCAGACGTCGAACGCTTCAGTAATGTGTAGTTGAGTTTAATTGTGCAATTGCTTTTGGTTCATTAGTTATTTATATTTTTATGTATGGTACACTTAAAAGAAGATGGCAACACTGTCACTGTTGAGACTTGTGAAGTTTGAAAAGTTTGTTTTTGACTTTGGAGGCTTGTTGATATCGCAAAAGAAGACGCGGTTTAATAGAAGTTAAAAGTTTTATTAAGCATATGAGCATCGAATCCTAAAAGTATGCAATGTAGTACATAGTATCTGAAAAATTGAAGCTATTGAACTTAGAATAACAGTAGTATTCCCAAAAGAACTATGACCGTCTAGCTGAACACAAAATCAAAGAAATGTAGAGAAAACCGCCTTCTTGACCAAGGTAGATACTTTAACTAACAACTCGACCTCGATCTCTTTAATACCCAAACTCAAATGGTTATGCTTTATTAATGCAGCATTATTTTGTATCCACACATAAGTATATAGAAGTTTGTATTCATTCGATTACATTGCTATATAATTTGAAGCTATAAGGTTTAACAACACCAGGAGATTGCGAATACGATTCCCCAATAGATGACGATGGAACAGATGTTCCATTACCCGACCATGAAGAAGTTCGAATAGCAATTACCCGCTTGAAGAACAACAAAGCGTCAGGGGCCGATAGATATTCAAATATGGCGGCGATGAGCTGATAAGGTGCATGCATCAGCTTCTTTGCAAAATATGGTCGGAAGAAAGCATGCCTGACGATTGGAATCTCAGTGTGCTTTGCCCAAACCATAAAAAGGGAGTTCCCACAATCTGTGCCAATTACCGTGGGATAAGCCTCGTAAATATCGCCTATAAGGTTCTATCGAGCGTACTGTGTGAAAGACTAAAGCCCACCGTCAACAAACTGATTGGACCTTATCAGTGTGGCTTTAGACCTGGAAAATCCACCATGAACCAAGATATTCACCATGCGCCAAATTTTGGAGAAGACCACTGAAAAGAGGATCGACTAACACCACCTTTTTGTCGATTTTAAAGCTGCTTTCGACAGCACCAAAAGGAGCTGCCTTTATGCCGCGATGTCTGAATTTAGTATCCCCGCAAAACTAATACGGCTATGTAAGTTGACGTTGAACAACACCAAAAGCTCCGTCATGATTGGGAAGGACCTCTCCGAGTCGTTCACAATGTCACCCTCGAAATCCAGCGCAGAATCACTCTTGCCAACAGGTGCAACTTTGGACTGAGTAGGCAATTGAAAAGTAAAGTCCTCTCTCGGCGAACCAACATCAAACTCTACAAGTCGCTTTTCATTCCCGTCCTACTTTATGGTGCAGAAGTTTGGACGATGTCAACATCAGATGAGACGACACTAGGAGTTTTCGAGAGGAAAATTTTGTTGTTTCCTAATCGTTTGCGTTTTGCTCCTCAAAGTCCAACTTAGTCAATGTCCCCTAATTTGTCATCAGATACCAAATTAATTATTTATAGAAACTTAATAGTTGATTTGCACAAGCTATCAATATCTTTTTAATCGATCTCGAGGTTTCCAAAACTCATATATTTATATAGTAGTCGCATAAATATCACATTAAGATTACAAACATTGCATACTTTTAAGGATAAATCGAAAGACTTAAGAGCAGAACTCAATCTGCTCAGATACGTAAAATTTATGAAGTAAATTTCTTCTTATCATTGTTCAAAAAAAAAAAACACAAATATTAAAAATATAATATTCCTGACTCCGTCTTTTTGCGTTATTCACAAGTCCGTAAGTTCAAGATGGTGTTGTGAAAAGTTGTTAGAAATTCGTAATTCATGAAATTGTTCACAGTTCTCGTTTGTTCCGTTTGTTTGTTAGTTTACTTGTGTGTTTGTTTGTAATTTGATTTACCCCAGTTACGTTCAAATAAATGTACCTGATGTTTAGTAAAACTTAATTTTGTTCTATTAAAATTATGTTTTTTATTTTTTTATTAATTATCATTTAGCAGTTGAAATTATTTACAAAGCTTTTTTGTTTCAGCTTTAGTCACTAAATTTTTGATAAAGGAATCATCAATTTTTTGATAGTTTAGCGACTTTATGCGAAATAATTTTCTAATATATTGAATACATGTATAGAGCTTTAGAAGAAAGCTTTTGCTTTGAGTACAAGCAAATTTTATTTGCAATGGTGTATGCATTCTTTAGTTTAAGCCTTAATATTTTCTAAAAAAAAAATCATTTAAAAGTAACGTAATACAAAAGTGTCAAATTTTGATAATGCTATTTATAAAGGGTTTTTCAATAAGAGCGCTACAAAAGCGCTTTAATAAATCAAAAACAGTTTGGGATATCAATGAATTCTTTATTCCTGTGAAAGTATATTCCATGTCAAAAATATTCGGTTATCATTGACCGGTAGCGATTGCCATCCACAGCAATGTGCCGGTCTTGATCATCACGGAAGAAGACGGTCCAATAACGACGCCGGCCCATAAACTGCACCAAACCGTAATTTTTTCGGGATGCAATAGTGACTTATGGAGTACGTGTGGATAACGCATATTTTGCTTATTTACGAAGCCATTCATGATGACCATACAATGGACGTAGCATCCTTAAAGTTGAAGTCACTGACTCCGAATTTCGATAGTAAATTTTAATTAGTTCGACTCGTTGTTGGATCGTATATCTTTCCTTGATGAAATGGCAAATCTTACTAAAGAGAAATTTCAAAAGAGCTGGGAAAAATATGGCGTCGTTTGCAGTCCCTATCGATCTACTTTTGTAAAGTGCCTATTGAAAAACCGTTAACTATTTAAACATTACCACTTTGGATTTTTCATCTATATTAAAATTAGCTATAATATGCAATATTCATATGACCTGCATTCGATTTTTTTTAAATGAAAAGTTTATTATTTTTGTTAAGTTTTTGAGAGTGAAGCTTTTATTAACTTAGATTAAGGAACACATTTGTAGTTCCAGTTTAAAGTCTTAACTCACTAACAATATTAGATTATTTGAAAAATGATCAAGGTGCATATTTTATTAACAGACTGCAACAGAACTATGTAGAAAACCATTCCAAGAAATACACGTACAGTCTGGTTTAACTTTTATAAAAATTACAATAACTGAGGTTTTTAGATCTCATTGAATAATTCAATTAATTACTTCTTCTTTTTGTTTGATTTGATGTTAGATTTTTCAATATTCTTGAGAAATATTTCATCGAATTTTAATGCATTTTTTACTATTCCATTTTGTTAACATTTTTTTAAATTATAAAAAAGTCAGAAATATCGATTATTATTTTATGACTTTTAATATTTTAATATTTAAATATTTCAAAAATTTTGTTATTTCAATTTCAACTGTCAATTGTACAATCAGTATTAAATATTTTTATTTATATTTTTTGTATTACCTAGATTTTTATTTTTGTTTTTGATATTTTAATCATCAATGTGATCTCCCCATTAGACTTCAGAACCATTGAACCTTTAGATTGTTACGAATTACTGCTTTTTGCTATTGAAGAATTGAATTTTAAATAAAAGAAAACAATTTATATACATAAAGGTACTTTAGAACTAAATCAAATACAAATAAAGTAAAATTATTTGATTAAACAGTTGAACTTTCCTAACTCAAATCACCATAATCCACTAAAGAACTTCGAGCTAGAGAGACAGTATTTTATTTTTTTTTTTTTTAAGTATAAAAACTCAACGAAATATAATTTCATGTTAAGTCATGCTAAGTCATTCTTCATCTTAATTAATTTAACTAATTTTTTATAAAAAAAAAATTTATACATAATTAAAATGAATATATATATATTTTTTTTTCATTATTTATATTTTTCGAATATTATAAACGAAATTATTTATTTATTTGTTACAAAAAAATTGCAGAAAAAGATGAAGATTAACTCACGTATTAAAGTTTGCACCGTTATATGAACTATGCAATAAAATAATTTACACCCAATTTATAACCCACCAAAGGTAAACAAAAAAATCGCCACTAAATCACACAATATTGACACACATTTCAGCATTTAACCAACTGCTAGGGATTAAAGAGCTAAAAGAAAGATATTGTTATAATCATAGTGATTACGAAGAGATCACTACAAACATAGAGTAAAAAGTAAAAGTTGAAAACACTTTGGTGTCATTAAACTGTTGAAAAAAAAAACTATTTTTTTATGAATTATTTTCATTTTCCTTACTCACTCACCCAATTCAAAGCGTAACTCATCCAAAAACACACATCAAAAACTCGCTATCACCACACACAAACAACCGTCATCACAAACAAAAATTGGACTTTTTAATTATGAAAAAGAAACACGCTTACAAATTGCACTTTTGTTTTTCCGTTTTTACACGATTTTTGCATTGTAGAAGCATGGGTAGTACCAGCCGTTTCTGCCGTAGACGAAAATGTTTCCGCACATTCACAACCCGAATACGTGCATACCGATCACAATAATAACAATGCTATTGGCAAACACACAAAAACATCCAAATCACACAAAAACAACGCATCCGAACATTCACGAACATCCTCGGCATCCGAAAACGAAAATGAAAATCAATCTGTTAATGAATCCAAATCTGAAGATCACGCAGCCAAACACAATAGGCACGAACATGTATCTCATTCCGAACATGCGCCCGAACCGGTGTCCGAAACTGAAACGGCACACGACGGTGCAGCCGAGCATACCCTACAGCGAACACCCACCAACGAAGAGGAGGACGGCAATCCTCCGGCTGCTAATGCATAAATAATCGTACAACATAATTCAAAATTTTCATAAAACCAAAAGTTAAACCATAAAAAAATTTAAGCTAAATCAAACATTAACCTACTCGTAACATACTGTAACCATAATTTTCCCAACCGAACTTAATTGTGCTTTCGATCGATTTGTAAGCTATAATCCGCATTATTTGCATATATTTTGGGCTTTATTGTGCGTTGAATTGAATTGAATTGAATTTATCTGTGTGTAAATTTCGTGCTTCACCCGATTGGATTTAAAGCCTCATCATCATGATCATCATCGTCATCTTCCCCAAATTCCACCCCACATGTACACTAACACATTTTCACATTTCCGAGAAAGCATGTTGCATGACATAATCTAGCGAATATTAGCTTTTAACACATAATCTCATTTTTACTAATATTGGTACTTTTTATTGATCATTCATTATACGTTCCTTCATCGTTTTTTTAGGTTTAGCATATTTAATCATATTGAAAATATTAGGAATCGTTATAGTATAGACTCAAATATTCCCTAGGTCCTCTAAAACAACCAAAGGTATTTTATTTATAACTTTTGATAAGTTACCTCGGTTTCCCGCGGACCCAAAAGGTCATAAAAGTATAGAAATCGACAACTTAGTCAATAATCAAATGAGATATAATATTTCTCAACAAAGCTTTCATTTCGGTTTAGTGTTATCAAAATCGGAACTAATACCATGTTCCACAATGGTATTAAGGGTTACTGTTTTTTTTGTTTTGTGAGTGATAATTAAGTTATCTATACATATAGCTGCTTTCACCAGAGCTTTCAATGTAAGCTCAATGAAAGCCATTTTTGTTTAATGGAAACTCAAAGTTGGGGAGCATTTGCAGCATCACAAAGGTGTTTTTATTTTTTCGAGGTTCCTTCTATGAAAGCTTTCATTTCATTTACGTGAATAATTTACCTGAACAGGTTTTTTAATGAAATTTAACTAGCTATGTTGATTCATCGGACCACTAACTCGGCAAATCTTTTAACGATTCGATTTATTTTCATATCATTATCTAAAGAGAAGTTTCTTGATTATTTCGGATATCACGTAAATTATAAATTTATGTCCTATGATTTATCGAACGAAGTTAAAAGACGTATTTGTATATATCACTTTCACATATTGTCTCGTATAACTACCATTTTTAAAAACTTTCTGCGAGCTTTCAATTATAAAATGTCGTCATACGTAAAGACTACAATTTCATCGAATGTAGATGCATATGCTATAATCTCAATAATTCTGCTTGAAACATACATATCATAATGTCTGGTCCTTTTCATTTTGGCGAACCAATTTTTCATATGAACATAACCTCCATACTCTCTGTAACAAAATATAAAACATATATGATATATATATATGTAGATACAACTACGATCAATATATCGGTAGTGTTACTAGCTATGAGTAAAATCTAGCTTTTGATTTTAGAAAATCATAAACAGTTAACAAATTTTGTGGTCGAAATAGGTTTACAATGAGGACAGTGTCCAGTGATGCTTTTAAAGATATACATAGGTCTATAATTTATAGATATAGAAGCTAAATAATTTAATATCAGAATTGAAAACCTGAAACAAATTATTATATTCAGAAAATATTGCTTTCTAAAAGTGCACCTTGTGTTGAATGATCGAAAATAAAATCAACAAGAAAGGAAGGACTAAGTTTAAGTGTAGCTGAATATTTTATACTAACGCAATTTGTTAACGTACTTTCATTAGGATATATTATATACAATATAAAGTCCACGAGAAGTTTGATAATTCTAATGTTAGGTACATGGGAGCTAGGGCAAGTAATGACCCGATTTCATCCTAATTTTACACAGAGACACATTATTAGAAGAAAAGTATTTCCTCTGAATTCTGAGCAATTTTCCAATATTTTCGGCAAAAAAGTTATCCACTGGCACTGAGTCCTCTATGTTCCATATCTGGGGCCTTGAAAATTTATAGTCCGATGTCAACAATTTTTGATGCCACACCTCAAATCCAGTATTTGTTTAAAGTTTTGTTCCGATATCTTCTTTGCTTCTAGATATATATTGGAATTCAAAATTGGGTACCATGAAAAGTAGACGTGGTTGTTAACCGATTTCACAGACATTTTATACCAAATTTCATTGAAATTGATCGAATAGTTCCAGATATATGGGTTTGGACCTGAAAGTTGCCACGCCTACTTTCCCAAAGCAATTTCGGTCGAATATGTCGCTCCTTGTAGTAATCTATTGTACCAAATTTCTCATTTAACCCTTAAATGCATGATGTCAGCCACCAATATGAAGACTTCCGATCACTTCGTTAGGTCACTGTCAACTAAGTATAAACTTCTGAAAGCTGAGTTAATTTTTAAATAACCTTTAGCATTTATGACACCTTCTGTGAGTGAACAAAACTCCGATACAGAGTAATTTGAGCGAATTACGATTGCCTTAAATCGCATGCATCATATCATCATATAGTACGCCATGCATTTAAGGGTTAAAGCTTTATTTATGGGTTAGTTATAAAACTTTGTAGCTTTCGCCATTTTGTGGGCGTGGTAATTATCCAATTTCGCCTAAAGTTTTTGAAATTTAAAAACTCGAGTCGCAGCATTTTCTCTTCGGTCGGACATTAATATTTCTATGAGCTTTTCTCTCTCCGACTATCACTGACGCCTGGAGTTTATTTCTGATAAGACTTCATCAACTAGATAAATATATTTTTTAAATTTCCAATCCAATTTAAAGAGTGGCAACCAGTGTTAGTAATGTTGGACAGACTACAAAATTATCTACGTTGTCATAATTTTTAGGGATCTTATTAAAAAGAGACAAAAAACAAATTAAAAACCATACAAAATAGATTGATGGCGAAAATCCTTGAGAGAAAACCCTAAATTTCGAGAAAGCTTTCGACAAAAGCTCAGACAGTTCATTCGATCCATTTATCAATAGCTTTGGTTCACTTATTCGCATACACATCTATGCTTGATTATTAACCCCGCACTGCTATTATTTTGATCGTAGTTGTACATATATGACTATTTTACACAAACAATGTACCGTAATTACACTTGTACTGTATTGCATTTCATGTACAATATATTAAGCATAACTGTATTTTTTGTTGTATGTATGTAATTGTTCACTCATATTGTATGTAATTACTTCGTTGTCGTTGAGACTGTTTGCATTTCATTGCAACAACTACAAACAACATTTGCTAAAATATAATTAAACACCTTTTTACGACACTTTCTCTTCCATTATCACAACCGCAGATAAACTAGGATTAATAGGCGGTGAAACACAGCCACAGTATCCACAGTATCCACAATACATGCCACCACCACCACCACAGCAGCAGGCACAAGCGCCAGCCGGTGGCACTTCATCATTGGTTGACGGCGGCAGTGCTGGCAACAAAGAGCAACACGGTGCAGTATAAAGCTTTTCTTCAAGTGTATTCAGTTAAAGTGTGAGAACAGTGGAGCAAAATGAAACAACTACAAACAAAACAAATACAGAAAAAAAACATGAAAAATATACTTCAAATCATTAGAAAAAATATTTAAAAGAATTACAAGAAAATTTAATGAATGTCAGAACAACAATTGAACAATTGAGGTAATTGCAGTAAGCGCAAAGAATTGTTAGCAAGACGAACACATGACCTCAATAAAAGAAGAAACAATTAAATATGTGGACCGAGGAGTTTTTTGATGCTCCTTTTGACGTTTTTTTTCGGCAAATTATTTGGTCAGCGGCGTTGTTATGCTGGAGAGAAATTTGTTTTTAATTTTTTTTTGTGGTTTTTTTAATATTTTTTTTTTTCAAACGCAAGCTCAAGCTCAAGTGGTGTTGTTTAATTGATTTTTTTTATTTTCATTTATTTATACACTCTCCCTCTCTTTCGTTTGCTCCAGCGGTACACGCCAGCTGTTAACTGTCAAGTATTTGCCGCCACAATTGCTAATACTCCTGTGCAGCAAACTAGCATACTCCTGCAGTGTGGTACAGTACAGAATTGCATAAATTCGTATGTTTTCGGCAATAATTTTCAATATATCTATACCAGAGATAATGATGAAACTCATACATACAAAATTACTTACTACTTTAACTTTATTATAACATTTCAACAATGCGTAAAGAAAATAATTACAATTAATATTTGAAATATTGACATTTACTGCATATTTGTTTATGGTTGCATTATTTATGATAATAAAATTGCGTAAGCAACAAAAACAACAGAAATACAAAATGTGAAAAAACCAAAGAGCAACGGGCATACAAACCAAATGTTGAAACTACAAAAACAAAACTACTTGTATTATTAATGAAAACAAACAAAAAATAATAACAAATTAAAGAGAAAAACTAAAAAAAATAATGACAAACAATATGCTGGAGAAAATACACAGAGAACAGATAAAACATAAATCATACAACTAATGTGACGTGAAAATAAATAAATTTAGTGGATTTATGGATTTTTTATATTTATGTTTTATGTTCTCAAAATATAAAAAATCTGTATGTATGTACTTTGCAAAGCATAACAAATTTGATTTAATATTTGTTATACATATATGTATATTTATTTAATTTGTTACAACCACTTTTATTTGAAACAATTACTTTGCTTAGCGAAAATGTATTTAAGTAGACAAACAAAAAAATAAATATAAGCAAGTTAATGTTAATGAAAAAAAAACTTATATGAGGCACATGTATGGGAATGTTAAATTTGTATTAGAAAAAATCGTGTTTTTGCTTGAAATGGCGTGCATAACTACATATATATATATATAAATATAAATATACTACATAAATATATATATATAAAACTAATCAGTGCGTACGCCTAATTAATTGAATAATTAAATAATTAAATGCCAAAACTACAAACCAAAATTGAACAGAAACAATATAGACAGCATTGAAAATTTGTTTCACAGCTTTGACTAGTTCCTTTTACAGTTATTTGTGATTTCGCATGATTTTTTTTTATTAATGTAGATATTTGTATATTATGCCCTTCAAGTTGAATCAATAATTAAATAATTGATAAAATTGCATTAGCCAACGTTAAGTACAATTTCAAAATTTCAACGATTATTTTAAGTCAAAATTAAGAGCGAGAGATAAGAAAAAAATTAAGAAAACAAAAACTTTATTGTCATACAAAATACAAAAAAAGAAAATAATACAGATTCAGTTGGAGAATATGTCAGTGACTGCTTTTAATTCAGACAACACTGTAATCAGGGGCATTGCCATAACGAATTGCTTGTGTTACATTACTTATGGTGCGGTTAGTCAAATGAGTGAAGCGGTAATGGTAGACAGCTGGAAAACTGGCTATTGAGTGTAATTGCGGCGAAAAAGCGAAATCAGCTGTTGATTATTTGACTTTTAAAAAGAGTTAGTAAATATAAATTGAGTGCATTCGAAGTGTTATATTTTATTTATTTCTAATTATTTGGTACAAATTATTCTGAGAATATATTTTTTAATTTTATATTTCATTTAAAAAAACGTCAATTGGCAACTTCAGTTGATTAATTTCGTTTGCACTCACGACTAACCACCTGACGACAAAATCTATACCGAAAGCTGTCAAATTTTGTATGACGCAATAAAGTTTTTATCCTTGAATGTAATTGAAATTCATAGCATAGCCGAACAGTGTCACTAATTGAAAGAAATTAAACAAAAATGTTTTATTAAATTTTAAATCAAGAATACAGTCGATGACAAATCCCACAGTAACAATACTGAAATCTGTATACCGAAAGCTTTTCGATTGCTCGTGGCACTTTGAAGGCTGAACGCTTTTTTGTTTGTTCTTTGCTGCCTCTATAAAGTTTTAGGCATATATGTGAGCCTATATAATAAATAATTACATATACATATATGTACTTGTTTGAACTTCGTTCGACCTATAGGGAAATTCAATATTCGAGGAACTTGTCTACCACAAAAATGAAATCTCATAAAGTCTTAAATGTTATTTGTTACTGCATTCTAGTTAATATGCATATAATTTATCAAAAATTTATAAAAATATTGATATAAACTGGATTACTTAACAATTACATATGGGTGTGGTCAATTACTTTCATTTCAATGCCTTGAGTTTCAGAAACATAAATTTTTCTGAAATGGTACACTGTAAATTGTTTGAAAAAAAAAGAAAACAAAAAAGTTGTTAATTTGTATTAAATGCATGTAATATGTGTAATAAAAATTTTGAATTCGAAAATTAATTTCAAAACTTTCTCGAGAAAAACTTCAAAAATCAGCACACAAACTCAAAGCTACTACATAGAAACTTGTCTTAAAAGTAACTTGTACTCAGTAGAGTAAATAATTAAGGGAATTGTTCAGAACTCCAAATACATATTAAGTAGAGATGCAACAAAAATAAAACATATGTATATTCCCCACTAAGCTTTAGTACAATTTTACGTGATTTACGCTTAATCCTTTAATAGAACGCTGGTAAATGTTAGATGAGCATTTCGTAAATGTTGCACTAAACTTTTTTCAATGATTTTAAAATATGCATGTTAGTAGTGGTAACTACATACGAAATACATATTTAAGAGTTAACAGCTTATAATGATTCTAAATGCAGCTGCTTCAGCTGTTGATTTTTCGAAAAAGTAAAAAAAAGCAAATTCTAAAAGCTTTAGCTCATTCTTCTGCTGTCATATTTGTTGATCTTTTCAAGCAAATGCAAGTAATTTTCGTAAAAGAAATTCTAAAAATAAATTTTAATTTAAATTGCAGTAAAACAACTGGAAAATAGTTCAAAAAAATTTTCAAAAACAAACGAAAAAATTCGATATAAAATTAAACAAAAAACATGTTGTAAAGGGAATAAATATTTAGTAGCAGCAGTGAAGAACAAAAATAAATTAATAATTACATACATACAAACATAATACAAATCAACCAAATTCCATGGTAGACAAAAAGTAATTCCGCAAAACAAAAGCAAAAAACGAAAATTGTAGTAATTGAAATTGGGAACGAAAGAGGCATATTTCAATGTGTATAAAAATTTAATGAAATACAATACATGCCCTGTGTATGGAAATACATACGTACACATATTAATATGAATATTATATAAACGATAATAATATTAATTAATTTAATGATTAATTGCACCCAAATACATAAATATTTAAATAAATAATTAAAACTACAAAAAAAGAAAATTGTGCCACTTTGTTTTATTTCAAAAAGAACACATAAATATACACTGCACTGCACACAAATTGGTATACAAAATTCGCGTGGCACCACCCATTTTTGGACCAAACCCTTTATCAACGTTTTCTTTTTTCGATGAAAATGCTGCCCCTTTACATTTCAACATTGTACACAAAAGAACAAAAAAAATTCTTCCAATATGGTGGTCAACTAGCACTCACTATTTGAAAAGCCGAGTACTGGACAGAATAAATGTTACATATTTTTGAGAAAGGAAAACGCTATTAGAAACTAGACGACCAAATTCAACAAATTTTGTACCAGTGAAGATACCATTCAGATACCTAATGTGAGGACCTCAGCTTCTATGACTAACTTTGTACCGAAAATATCATCAATCTACTATGTTAATGAATAAATTGCGTGGACATATTTTCCTGATAATGATATGATCTTATGCTAAAAAAGGTTAAAAACGATTTAGTAATTTCTGTAGTCTCCACATACCTAATATGCAGATTCCTATTGGTTCTGTATCGTATATATTTTGTAAATACTTAATATATCTCAACAAAGTGGCATAATACACTTCCTTATATATACCAAATACATCTCAATATGTCTTAGTTACCTTAATCAAATTGCGTTCAAAACATAATTTAGTTCAAAATATTTGACTTTTTGCAAGATCAAACTTAGACCCTTTTTTCAGCAATTTGGTCTGTATGCCGCTATAAACATTATTCCATAGAAAGTATGTTCATTATGAGATGACAAACTAAATTGAGTATAAATCATGGAACAGCTGACAAAAAACATCACTCAGAACGTTTTGTCATTTAATCGTGAATTGTTTTATTTCCAGGGAATTAAAAAAATCATCTCGGCCAAAAAATGGAATTAACTCGAGAGTGCATCGATGAACTAAAATCTTTGTATGGCTATGAAGCACCATCCTATAGCACTGTGAAAAACTGGTACAACGAATTCAATCGTGGCCGACGCTCGCTCAAAGACGAATTCCGTGAAGGTCGTCCAAAAACAGCCGTTGTGCCAGAAAACATCGATGCCGTACGTGAACTGATAATGCAAGACCGTCATGTAACATACCTTCAGAAAGAGGCATGCCTATGCATTTCTCCCACCAGCATACATTCGATATTGCACGAACACCTGAACGTAAAAAAGGTTTGTTCTCGTTGGATCCCGCACAATTTGTCAATCGCTCAAAAAAAGGCTCAAAAAAGTGCTTCGAAAATTGGTTTGAGCGCATGCAAAAGTGTATAAATCTTGATGGAGAATATTTTGAAAAACAATAAAACCATTTTCGTTGATAAATATTCCTATTTTCCTTATTAGGCTAGAAATATATATAGCAGCCCTCGTATTATGGTAATCGTAACTATTGGTGTGTAACTTTCCACTGTCCTAATATGATGAATATATTAGTTAAAAACTAACCGAGACTAAGTTTATAATCATTTTGTTCACCTAACGGTTATTTGAGGCGAGGTGATTCGAATTTCGGATGTATGTCTATTTGAATAAAATTCAAAATATCTTGCTGAAACTCAGTACAGGCGTTCTTCAAAACCATGAGAGGTATAAAGTGACATAACCAAGCGAACCAAATAAAGCTATAAAATTTGGTACATATATGACAGTAAGACAGGGCATCTGTGGTTCCAAAATTATCAAACAGTGGACTCCTACTATTAGGTTTTTCCTCCTCATAATATGATGTAAAAATGGGTGAAATCAGATAATAATTACGCCACGAAAAACGACAAAAGCGACAAAAAAAAATAGCAGAACTCAGGTTGTTATAAAAAATTAGCAATATGTGTGACACCACCCACTTACCGAAAATATTTGCAAATCTATAGAAAGTGAGACGGAATGTTTTTTGCCATAATGTGCCTCTGTGCAAAATATGGGTAAAATCGGATAATTATTATACTTCTTCTAGCTTCCATATACCTAATATTGGGGTGGAATGACCTAAACCCTCATATACTATGTATAAAACGATTTTCATTATTTTATTTACTTTATATTACGAAAGTATAAAATGTTCGGTTACACCTTAGTCCTTTCTTAGTTGTTTGTATTCTTATTTCATTATAGTTGATTTATACGTCTGATATGAAGAGTAATAATGATTGTAATATGTGTAAAAATTATCATTTGGAATAGAAGAGTTTAGCTCTAGAAACTTTCCGTCCATTTAGGTGTGCTTAGAAATAATTTTGACCGCAAACGGTGAATGTCAAATGTATAACTCACGGCAAATGTTTGATGAGAGATGCAGAATCTATGTAGATGACCTTTCAGTCCGTCAGTTAATTGGTAATAGAAGCTAGTTTTACAATAAGTATCATACGAATATCCAAATTCTTTAGACCAGTTTAACAGGACATTCCTTTTAGCAATAGAAGATCTAGTTTATAGACGAGAAATTAATGATATATTGTATCTATGTATGTAATTGGCGTTGAACCTTTTAGCTGGTTATAGCCGAATCGATGAGAGCGCGCCACTCCTCTCTTTCCTTCGCTGTTCCAAGTGTAACCAGGTCGCTCTCCACCTGGTCCCTTCCCCTTCCTTGGCTTCCTCCGGCGGGTACTGCATCGAACATCAAAAGGGGGGTGTCTCATCCGAGGCTTTCTTCGATTTTTCATTGGTACTTCGTTTTTATGTGGTGGGTCCCAAACCCTACGCACAACCGCAGAAGCGGGTTCGCCTTCTCACTTTAGCTCGCCTTCAAACGGAAGTTTATTAGCTATCCAGAGGATACTTGGTCAAAAACCGGAAGTCGTGAGCTGCTTGAATCATGTGGAGAAGAATCGTTTCTGGGCACTCCCAGACTTATTATATAAATTGGCTATCGTACTTTCTTTATTTGTAGAATGTTCACCCAGAAAAGGTTCTGTTTTCCTCAAATAATTTTCCAGTAGGATTAGAGACACTCCCATCTTTTATTATATATTAAAAGTATTCGTATATCCAGATAATCTTCTTTATCTGCAATCGTTAATAACACACATCGTAAACAGTCATTAATTTATGTATTGTATTTGAATTAAAAGAGCTGTTGTCTAAGAACATGTTAAATAATTTATCAATTAAATGTAAATCCACTAAAGCCACAACAACAATGTAACAAGTTAAACTTGTCAAAACCAATTAAGGCGAAATATATCGGCAACATAAGGTGGAAGAACTTATAGTATCTACATAGTGCATAATCACATACATATGCATATATGTATGTATGTATATATGCAATATATTAGTTTGGATGGCAAGTGTTTACCACCGTTGTAAGTAAATATTTATGAGCTTGGCGACGATTGGACTTGGCAAACCACACGAGCGTTCGCTAGCAAATATGTGCATAAATAAACACACAAGTGAACTCATGCGTGTGTCTGTATGTATGGGTGTAAATGTGTGTGGGTGTGCATACTGAATGCAAGGAACGAATACAAAAAGGATTGTCATAGTCCATGGGCTTGTTTTTGTGAAAGTTTAAATATAACTTTGTGTATTTTTTGATTTTAAAGGCAAGAAGCATAAGTCGCACGTATAAATCTGTTGACTTTATGGTTAATAAATTGCCACCAGATTTTGAATATGTATTTATGTACATACTTGCCTTGAGCTGGTGTGTGTGAGTGATTCGATTGAAATAGCTATTAGAAATTCAAAATTGTGCTAAGAATAAAATGGGAGTAATATTGTTTATCTCTTTGTGTTATCTAGGGAGTATGTACCTAGATGCACGTCTAAGAATATATTTGCATAAAGAGAACAGAAAACACTATGGAAATTTGAGTTTATTGGTTCAATAAATTGACATTTTGAAGGATAGTTTTCTCGAACGCAGCCCTAAGAAAGTTTTAGACATTTTAATAGAAATGTTTCTCTAGTAATTAATGTTTGATTTAAACGATAATTCACTAATAAAAATCGTATAGTTCCGTCTGTCAAAAAATGGTTAACTTCAGTTTTGGTTTACATTACAGTATTTGTGTGCAGTTTTATTTATTGGTACCTTGTGTATATATTATAAAGTGAAGGTATAATATGGAATTCAAAATTGAGTTATATGGGAAGTTGTCGTGGTTGTGAACCGATTTCGCCCATATTCCACCCGTGTCATCAGGGTGTCAAGAAAGTGTTATATACCGAATTTCATTGAAATCTGTCGAGTAGTTCCTGAAATATGGTTTTTGACCCATAAGTTTGCGACGCCCATTTTCCTTTTTGTCAATAAATCTCAGAGCAGCTTCTTTCTGCTATTTCTTCTGTAAAATTTAGTGTTTCTGACGTTTTACATTAGTGAGTTAACTCACTTTCAGTAATTTTCAACCTAACCTTTGTATGGGAGGTGGACGTGGTTATTATCTGATTTCAACTATTTTCATGGTGTATGGTGAGGTACGTAAGACTCACTCACGGACCCAAGGAACATGTGTTCCAAGTTTCATTAAGATATCTCAATTTTTACTCAAGTTATCCGTTTCACGAACGGACGGACGAACAGACGGACAGACATACATTCGGATTTTGACTCGTCTCGTCACCCTGATCATTTTGATATACATAACCCTATATCTAACTCGTTTAGTTTTATGACATACAAACAACCGTTATGTGAACAAAACTATAATACTCTCTTCAGCAACTTTGTTGCGAAAGTATAAAAACTGAACAGTCGATTTTAAAAGGATTCTCTTGAGAATATTTTTTCACAAGCAACGTCATTCGCCACAGGTGGGTAGTAATCATTTGGTACCAGACCCAGAGTAAAAGGTGATTGCAAAAGAACTGTACTAAGCGAAACCTATTGACATGTGTGTACTCTCGTTGTCCTGATGTAATTCAATCTTCCCCTCTTGATACTACAGGTTTGAATTAAGTTTTGTTGTAGGGGGTTTCTTAAACTAGTTTTTTCTCTTCCAAACCTACCAAACATATAGTCATCTCACCGCGATTCGACTACGATTGCTTTGCTTGACGATTTTGTTGCGATTCGAAATGCGGAGATGCTGTCCATGACAGCCATACTTCGAGCATTCATCAAAAATACCGATTGTCCTAGTTCCGAAAAGTACTTTGCCTACAAAAAACGGGGTGCGATCCAGTGCGTTACTTAGTGACTTTAATCTTTGCCAAATGAGGTATTATCGTCGAATTGTTCCAATAAATAGTAAAGCCCTGTGACCGTTTTGTCCTCCTCCAGGTAGACCGTGTAAAGAACACTTTTTAATTTCCATAAAACGGTGTGTGATCTTTCTAGTCAATGCCTTCGACTTCTTCGAAACAGATTTACTGAGAGAATCTCACAGTTTCGGCTATCATTTAGTGTTCAGTTCATTGATCTATGTTTCTTCCTTTAGAATGCCTTAAATAGTGGTCTGTTGAAAGGATAATTGTTACTGTACACATTAACCAAGCACTCTCGATTTCACAGCACGATTTCTCATTCATATTTTCTCAAAAAAAATAACAGGAACTTAACATATGATTCTTCTGTTTTTTATTGGAATCGATTAAATAATAATTTAGTAATTCTTTTTTATTTAGGGGCCTAATTTGACTACTCGCAAACTAATAAAAAACCAAACTTACTGGACACATTTCTCTTTATTACACCATCATTCACTATGAAAATGGAAGAAATCGGACAATAACCACGCCCATCCTACATACAAAGATGTTTAAAATAACTTAAAGTGCTTTGACTCACTAATGAACAATGTCAGTCTAAATTTTATAGATAAGATGAATAAAAAAATTGAAATGGGAGTGGCGCCGCCTACTTCTCAATTAGATATTAATTACACAATTAAACCTTAATGGTATGGTTAATTGAACTCATTTAAGTCAAATGTGAAAAATTTTAACTGTTCAATCAATTAATAATACTTAACGAGATATTTGGTTAATTTACCAGTAAATGCTCAATTACATTACATAATTTCCTAAGTATCGCCCTTAAACTTCTTGCTACTATTCTTCTACCAATCAAATGTTGTTGCTGTTTACTTATGTTGAATGTTATTTATTTAAAGAAAGATTCTTCGAAATAGTTATGAAAGCGAATACTTTCACTACATTTTTTACTTTCCCTTTCCCTTACTAAAACGCAACTGAAGTCAAGCATAACAAGTTAAAAGATTGGCACGTCAACAATGCCACATTAGCACCCACATATGCACCTAATTTAAATGCAACCACCACGCAACAGACAGGCCGTAAAGGTAGGATCGCGCCTCGTTGGCGGCTATATAACCTGCTAGTTGGCAGAGCACCAATTAATTTATGCTGGGATTGCTTTAGTTAGCGGCGTACGTGCAGTTGGATAGGTAACAACAGACTTGATTGAGATGTTTAGCACCCACATAGGCCGACAACAGGAGAATAACCACGAAATGAGGTACACATACATACAAACACTAACAAACACATGTGTGCATATGAGCATTTGCATAGCCAAACAGCTGAGTACCCAAATGACAGCCATGGCGTATACGCAACCTAGAAGCAAACTGACATTCATTTATTTTGTTTTTCACTTTCGCACTTCAACTCCAAAGCATTTACTACTAATACAATTACACATAATTAACAGCAAATTCAAGTTTGAGAGCGACACAAACGCGTTGACAGTGAGTTGTGCGTTGTAAGCAGGTTTGCTTGGCAAGGACATGCGCAATTGTTCTTTCGCAGCAGCTTGTCTGTCGTTGCGTGTACACACACATAAGTTATGACGAGGTAATAAGATGAAACAACAACAACAACAACAACAAAAGAAAAGCAGCTAACAAAGATGCTTTGAAGAACTAGAGCAGCGCCAACTCGTTGCGAAACCACGAAAGAGCACCGGCAGTGGTTTCCTGATACCGTTGAGCGTTACATAAATATATACTGTTATGTATATACATACATACTTTTGATTATATACATGCCTACATATGTGTGTGTGCATGTATGTTGACACTCGCATACGCAGCACTCTGTTGTAACGTATAAATACAGCGCATCTGTGTGGCTGAGCTTCAGTTGTGTTGCCGTTGGTGCGGGCGTAAGCTTCCTGAAAAATATCCTGAATTTGTGCGAAATTCTTGTTTTACTGCAAATTTTTGGCTCAAAGTGTATTTGAAAGAAAGAAGAATTTTGAAAATTTACTATCCTTATCCAGAAGACTCCTATATGTATATATAAATAGTATGTTTTTTAAGTGCTTTGCCAAAAATTAGCATAATCAACGTTTATTGACTAAAAATAGCATCAATTTTGGAGACAAGTAATTCGGATTGACAGGTAAGTGCTGCGCTGTTGCACGTGCCCCACACAGCCAACGCATTTGGCAACTGTGGCTATACAAAACGACAAAACGACGTGCATTTCGCTGTTGTTGTTGCTTGTATTTTTAGAAAATTTTATAGTGTGTACGTAGATCTGCATATAAATGAGTGAAATTGGCAGGCAAAGCACAAGCTGCTGTCTTACAAACAAATAACAATAGCATTTTGGCGCACACATTCTACAAGGGTGTTGAGCGTGTGCTTTAGTGTAACTATGCGGTGTGCATCCCTAGAGTGAGGCTGATTTACTTTACTGCTTTAACTACACTATACGGCAAATTCTGTTTTTTTTTCTGCGTATTGGATCGAATAAACATTTTTTCGGTAGCTTGAGTTATGAGTAAAAAAAGTATATAAAGCAAGAGCTCGCTTTGCGTTGTAGATACATTTCAAAATATTGCAACGCAAATTGAAAAATCCAAAGTGAATTACTATTTCTATTGGAAATCATATAGACGTCAAGTACAACGTATTTTACAAACAAATTTATTTAAAAGCATAAGAAGGACTAGAAATTCAATTAAAAATAGATACGAAAAATAAATAAATTATAAAACAAATAAGGAAAGGCTAAGTTCGGGTGCAACCGAACATTTTATACTCTCGCAATTAATTGGAATATATTTTTATTAAGATAACACACAATTTGACCCGATTCGAAAGGCCTATAATTAGGTATATGAGAGCTAGGGGAAGTTACACTATTAGAAGAAAAATATTTTCTCTAAATTAAATTAAGATACCTGAGAGATTTACCGAAATTTTCTGTGAAAAATTACCATGGTACTGAATTCTTCATATTCGATATTCGGGGCTTTGAAAAGTTATAGTCCAATTCCGACAATTTGTTCACAAGTGATGCTACAGATCATATACAGTATTTGTGTAAAGTTTTATTTCGCTATCTTTAGTGGTTCCTTATGTATATATTATAAAGTGAAGGAATAAGATGAAATTCAAAATTGAGTTGCATGGGAAGTTGTCGTGGTTGTGAACTGATTTCATCTATTTTCCACGCGTGTCATTAGGGTGTCAAGAAAATATTATATACCGAATTTCATTCGAATCGGTCGAGTAGTTCCTGAGATATGGTTTTTGACCCATAAGTGGGCGATGCCACACCCATTTTCCATTTTTTTTTTTATCTGAGTTCAGCATCCTTCTGCAATTTCTTCTGTAAAATTTAGTATTTCTGACGTTTTTCGTTAGTGAGTTATCGCACTTTTAATAATTTTCTACATAACCTTTGTATGGGAGGTGGGTGTGGTTACCATCCGATTTCAACTATTTTCATGATGTGTGGTGGGGTACGTAAGAGAAACGACGGCAGTAGTAAGCGGGCTACGTCCACTTATCCGGTTTTCGCCATTTTGTGGGCGTGGCAGTGGTCCTATCGGTCCCAAGGAACATGTGTTCCAAGTTTCATCAAGATATCTCAATTTTTACTCAAGTTATCCGTTGCACGGACGGACAGACAGACATTCGAAATTTTTACTCGTCTCGTCCCCTTATCATTTTGATATAGATAACCCTATATCTAACTCGTTTGGTTTTATGACTTACAAACAACCGTTATGTGAACAAATCTATAATACTCTCTTAGCAACATTTGTTGCGAGAGTATAAAAATGTTTTTAATTCTCATTGTCTCTCTAATAGCGCTTGAGGGCGTGCTTAAATATATTCAAAAATATGGTTCAAAATCTTGCTTAGTAAAACAGAAAAATAAATGTATTACTTTCCGATAAATTAGTATTTTTTTATAAAATTCTTGAAATCTCCCAGTAATATTTATCGAAATATCGCCTCTCACTGCTACTAAGGCTCAGATACTGCGTGAAACATTTTTAGTAGTAGCACCAACATCTTTTCAGACTACATTCCTCAAACTGAACTATTTGAGATCTTTCTTTATATGTCCAAATATTTTATGGTTTTATTATATATAAACTCGCTTGTTCACAAAAATTAGTTTACGGATATGTAAGTAAAATATTTGTGTTAATCAAGGATCTTTTCAACTTACAACTTACAAATTCTCTTATTAGAAAATTATATTCGTTCTGAGTTAATATTTGTATCTATAAAAATGCGAAGATACAATTAATATCTATAATATACATATATTATAAAATATCCAACATCAAAAAAATTGTAAAATTTTCTAAATCTGAAGAAACATCTTGGGGAAGCCAGAGAGTCCAATTCCTATTATTGTCAGTTCTATCAGATAGAACGTTTTGCTTATGACCCATATTTATTTATTTCCTTTAAAGATTTTTGAAATACTTTATTGTTTATTTCTATTTCTAAATCGCTTCTCTTTTATATTATGAAATCATTAAGTAATTATAAACTAGTGAAGAGGCGAAGATATGGGAAGTTTTGAAGAATCTACAGGTACTACAAACAGTGAAACTCGAATCACCATAATTCACAAAAAAACTTCAAGTTAGAGAGAGACCTCGAGTTATAGAATTTTTCATTAAAAAATAAAATTTTTCAACAAGCTTTAAATTATAGATTTATACACAGTTCTAGTTATTTACTTCGCTTAAAAGTTTTATGGTCATACGATAAAAGATGTTTTCTGTAATTTTGTTGGTTGCATTTTGCTATTGCTTGGCTCTTGACGTCAGTATCCCTTACCTTTGTTAGATGATTTATGCAATCCCTAAGTGTAATATTTTATTTTTGGTTGGCCTCTATAGGTTGGCCGATAGAGACTCTTTTAAAATACTGCCTCGATAGTAACATTTTAAATTTTGTATTATGCCCTGACTAAAAGGTTCGATTTATAGAAGGAAATTTCTATGAAATTTGACTTCTATGGCCAAATCAAGAGTTCGAGTTATAGAAGTTCGAGTTATGGAAGTTCCTCTATATTTAGTGTATTTTCATTCATAATCCATCAATGTCCCGCACATTTGTTTGATGCCTTTAAAAGTATTCTAGTTCACTTTGGAGTAAAAAAAAGATATCAAAACATAGAAATAAGTATATATCTACTGAATGGTATCGAAAAAATTTTGAATCTAACACTGACTCTTAACAAGACCAAGCATTTATTGTATAAATTTACCTATCTACTGAAATATAAGGTATTAATCATAAACCTTTAATTGATAAGTCTACTTTACTATTTTGTATAAACAATAGATCTAACTTAAAAAGTGAGCAAATCAGAACATCTGCTGGTATCTTATGATATATTAATAAATTACTCTTAATGAAAGAAAGTGGTCTCCATTCTGAATTCAGGATTTTTAAATTTAAAGCTAGAATAAAATCATAAATATATGATAAATGGTTATGTAATATGACTCATGTATCTCTAAAAATTAAAGTTACTTACAGATCAAATTTGCAAGTACGAGTTACATAGATCCACAGAAACATGCGTTATAAGTACAGTGGTTATAATCACTGTAAAAACTTAGGCATTGTATCTAAAAAAATCCTTTAAAGTAATTGTGACAATGCTCCTCTATTTCCTCTTGAAGTCAAAATATGACATTATTGCGCACAGCTCTGCAGAAATTAGAAACTCTATTTACCAATAAAGAAATATAAACGTCATAAAAATTTGCTGAAAAGTGTCTCGAAAAGTTAGTGCTGAGTAGATTCTGTAGATACAAAGAACAAATTCTAGTTCAAGAACGAACAATCAAATGTTTTGATCTCACTTTAGAACGCAATAAATTTTTTATCTGAAATAAGCGACCTAAACCTCCACCTCCTTTACACTGACACGGAGACATCTAAATACATATACTACAACCATTTAATTCTTGTTGTTCTCAACTTTTAAATTTAAAAAATAAATGTTCGCCCTGCCGGGTCTAGAACTATCTGGTTATCCGTTCGACGAGAGCATAATTTGCAGAGGACTAATAACACATACAATCGTACTTTATGGTGACATGGTGGTTTTCCTACATTTTTTGGGTTGGACAGTCTTAAAGATGAGAATAAGTTCATGCTCCAAAATTTTGAATATCTTCCTGATAAGACCAATACCCTGACTTTAGTTTTTCTAAGTTTTTTTTCACTTATTTGAAGAATCTTTATACATATGTTTGGAAACTTGACTCAAATAAAATCAATAACCTTAATATTGACACAGGTAATACAAGAAATAGAATATAGATAAATAAGTACGTCAGAAAGTAAGGTAAATGTAAACATGTAACTAAATACGTCTCTCCGAGTAAATTTGGGGTTATACATATTGTATATTGATTCAAACAAAAATTACCATGGGGTTGATTTACACAAACGTTTCGCCAACGTTAGCGAACACTGGCTTTTGTGGAACGACTACCCGATTAACTTCGAACCGAACCGAAGTAACCGAATAAAACAGGAAACAAAACTACAACAAGGGTCATAGAACTGGATGCAGAATACGGTTACTAACCAAGCGGTGTACACAGCTGAGTGTCGATTACACAAAGAGCACGAACGCGAATAGGGGTTGAGGGATGAATTACTCAAGCACCAAAAGGTAGTAGGGGTTGTGTACAAATACAAATACAAAAGCGATACGACACAGAGGCATATGACGTTGCGGTGCCTAGTGGCAAAAGCACAAGTGGACTATGGAGCAAGAGAGGGGTGCGAACAAGGTAGTCTTGCGTGTGTTGTGAACGAAAATTCTCATTAAAGTGTGTATACAAGTAAATGCTTTTGATATACCTATATATAGATGGATATATATTGTATGTACATATATATCGGAAAAAGCAGCCGAAAAGCCGACAGGGAGTAACTGCTTTCGAAACGACGAACAGTTGAACAGCAGCACTCGGAGCGTACGGAACAGTTACCGGCTTGGGCGAAAGCGGCACACCAAACTTCTCACGCACTTCAGCAAATATTCTACTTCTCCACTGTACGGGTACCTCATTCCATTCCGTTGTTCAGTGTTCGGTTCAGCACGGGTTGGTTCAATTAATTCAGTTTCAGCCTTCAGTAGGTACTGGTGGATTTTTTTCACACACTTCTCTTGTTATACCGACAAAAGTGGCAAAGTGTTAAACGCTAGCAAACTACCGTTACAATACGCATATATAGAAAAATAAAACGCATCGTCAAATCAACTGAACTAAACGAACTAAACCAACAGCAAAATGGCCGAAAATTGTGGAAAGTGCAAAAAATCGATTAGCAAGGAGGGCATCGTCATTTGCAATTCAGACGATTGCATGAAAAAGTTTCATCGCACTTGCGTGAACATCGACGATGCCATCTACGATGCGATTCAGAAGAATCCCTTGATTTCCTTCAACTGTGAGGAATGTAAAAATCAATCGCCCAAAGCGCTAGCCGCCAAGCTGCAGACAATGGAGGAGAAACTGAATAAGGTCTACAATGGCGTGAATCAGATCTCGACACGTATGTATCAGCAGTATTTCCAATTCGGCAATGCGAACAATGTCGACCCGAAGAAGCAAACCAATAACCTCATCGTTGTTGGTAACAACTGTAATTCTGATCGTCTGCAAGTTGTCTGCGATTATGGACGCTGGGTGCAGGTGGGCAAATTCGCAACCTCCACCAGTGAGGATGACATTATCGAACATTTGGCTGAGGAATTGAAGATCAATAAGAATCTAGTCAAGTGCACCAAATTGGTGAAGAACGATGCGAATCTGTCGCAATTGTCATATTGTAAATTTAAGATTTCCATACCGGATTATCGTTTCAATGAGCTATTCAATGAGAATATCTGGCCCAGTGGTGTTATGGTCAGCCCATTCACACCCCGTTCGCAATTGAATCAGAATCGTATATAAGGCAAAGCCATTGAAGGGCGGGTGGATGACGGCGCTAATCGCAGACGGATAAATACGAAGAAGAAGAAGCGGAAAAGAACAAAGGAGGATGGGGAGGAGAACGGCGGGGAGGGTGATAACGAAAAGCATGAAAAGCAAATGGAGTCGCGACCGCAACAACACCAACAACATCAGCAACAACGCGAACGAAAGCCGGCTGCGACTGTGACAACTGTATTACAGCACGATAAAGAACCGGCGGCTGCGGGGAGAGCACCAACGTCAGCGTCGAACTGTGACGATGCAGGAAAGCAGGTGAATAACAGCCTAGAAGATAATGAATCGGTGGTGAATGAGGTGGAAACCGAGGAAACGCATACACTGTATCGAGCCACACAAGACGAGGGCGTATGTGAAGTGGAACTAGCAATGCCGGAAAATGAAACGAACGACGTGACTAATACAACGCCAGCAGTAGAAGACGAAGAAGAGGCAGAAGCAGAAATAGAAGAAGAAGCGGGCGATAGGGAAGCAGTCACGGCGGCAATTGAGGAAGTCGCAGGCGAGAGCGTAAACGATTAGGAGGCATGGCATGGCATGTGTGTATGATAGAGACAAAGTCCTTCGCTTTTCCGCAATGGGGGATATGCAGGTGGGTGGGGGAACGCGAGCGCGCAGGGAACGAGTATGTGTAAACACGGCATACACGGCAATGAGGGTTGAACAAAAACGAGCGATTCAATGGCTAACAGCTCGACTGAAGGGGGATATAAAACAGTAAAACCAACACACATTACTAACATAAATGTAATGGAAATGTGTACGATTTTGTAATGCAAAAACCAAAAAAAAAAATGGAAGATTTATGTAATTTTTTTACATTTTCCAATGTGCATACAGCTGAGCTCGCTACCAACAACAGCTTGGCTTTTGATTTTCAAATATTTAGCAAACATACAAACAATCGAATTGTATTGTTCCCGAAAAGAATTCATGCGAAAATAAAATAAATGCAACTTTTAATAGCAACAACAATGCTGATAAATTCATTACGAACCAGCTTTGGTCAGGCATTTCAAGTGTTTTTTAAAATGTGAAATTGGCGAAAATAATGGAAAATGGAAAAACGCAGTTTTATAGCAACCAGCCATACAATGCTAAAATATGTATAACCATTTATATGCAATGCAAAAATTATGTGCATGATTTATCTAGTAATTTACCAAGAAAACAAAATAATAATGAATATTTGTCGTACTTACACACACACACTTATCAAGCAAAGTAAAAAGTAAAAACTATATTTAAAACATTTAAGAAACGTACATAACCGTAAATGATACCGTAAAGCAAAAACACGAAGTGGAAATTAACTTAACAAAAATTATGTATCTACTTGCAACTAATATTCCCTTTAAAAAAACATAAATATTTAATACGCAGGTGAAGTTGAAGAAAGCAGAAAATTAAATATTTTAGTACGATTAGCGCTACTGTAATGCAAAGCAAACCAAATACTTACGAGTACACCTCGTACTTTTTAATAATATTTATTGTCGTATATTTTAAGGAAAATAATATTTTTTTAATATTTTGTTCAAATTTCATGTGATTTCAGCAGAGAAAAATAATTTAGAAATTTTTTAAAAAAATTAATTTCTGCTATTTAACGATTTTGAAAACTTGTCTATGAATTTGTGAGCTTACAGCACTTTAAAAACAAAAATTAAAAAAAAAAAATATTTCCAATATGAGGATTTATATATATTTAACATGTGAAAATTTACTAAATTAAATTAAATTTTAATAAATTTGTTTTTCAAATAATGTTCAAACAATTCATGAATTTAAAATTATTTTCAAAATTTTTAGAAATTCAATATAAATATATTCGTATATACATATAATAATATGAAAAATAATATAAATACAGATTTAAAAAATATTGTTAAATATTAATTTTTTTAATATTAAAATTGTAAAATATTTTCTAAAAACATTTCCAAGTGCATAGCACTTCAGTTTTTCAGATATCTATGTAAAACTATTAAATACAATCAAATATTGTTAAAGGGTTTTCCAATAAGAGCGCTAAAAAAGAGCAAGGGCACGCTTGCATAAGTCCAATTTTCGACGGTTTTCAAACATACATCGGCTGATACTGCTGCAATTTCACGTTCGTTATTCGAACGAAGTTCATCAATCATCGCTGGCTTGTTGTCATAGACCATAGAGTTGACGTAGCCCCACAGGGAATAGTCTAACGGCGTCAAATCGCACGACCGATGCGGCCAATTGACTGGGCCATTTCGTGAGATAACAAGTTCACAAAACTTGGTTTCCAATAAATCGGTTGTGACATTCGATACGTGTGGCTTTTGGATCGTCCTGTTGGAACCACATATTGTCCAAGTCCATATGATTTAATTCTGAGCAAAAATATTCGGTTACCATTGATCAGTAGAGATTCCCAGTAACGTGCCGATCTTGATCATGATGAAAGAATACGACCCAATGATGCCACCGGCCCATAAACCGCACCAAACCTTAATTTTTTCGGGATGCAATGGTGACTCATGGAGTACATGTGGATTGCTGCCTGACCAATAACGCATATTTTGCTTTTTTACGAAGCCATTCAAGCCAGAGCCTCATCATAAATTGAATGTAGCGCTCTTAGAGTTGAGGCCACTGACTCCGAATTTCGGTCGTAAATTTTTATAATTTCGACTTGTTCTTGGATCTTTCCATGATGAAATGGTACATCTTACTGAAGATAAAAGAGCGGGAAAAAATATGGCGTCGTTTGCTGTCCCTGTCAGTCAACTTTTGTAGCGTCTCTTTTGAAAACCCCTTTATAAAATGGACAAAAAACTATTTTCCAAATTTTTAAAAAATACATTTAATATTTTTAAGAATATGTGAGTGCCGTTTTAATAAATATAAGCACACAGTATTTTCATTAGGCACCCCAAGGTAATATTCTAAATAAAATATTTAATGAAGTTATTTCAATTTTTTGTGAATATCAGCTAAACGCTATAAACAAAAAAAAAAAAAAAACAAAATAAATTTTCCGAAAAAAAAATGGATAAACAAATTCCATATTTTTTTGTTCAAACTATTTTAAAATTTTTGCTGTAAAGCTTTTTACAAAATATTTAATATAATTTTTAAAACTTATTTATTTTTTCTAAATTTAAGAAACTTCAAAAATACTATTTTCAGCAATTTCTTCGAGAAAATATATACTTTTTGAACACTATTGATTCTTAAAAACACTAAATATTTAAAAAGAAGAAACTATATGTACTATATTCTTAAATTATTTAAATTATTTAAAAGTTTTAAAATTTTTTTGTTTATTTAGAATATTTTTATAAAATTATTTTAAAAATATTTTTAATTTTTTTTTATTTTTTTTCAAATTACTTTCGTTAATTTTTTAATTTAATTTTTCGCTATTTTTTCATTTTAAATTATTTCCATAAAATTTTTTTTGAAATATAAAAAAATAATTCCGCTTCGAAAAATTTTTCTAAATGCATTACATAAATAAAAAACAAAGAAATTCGATGATTTTAGTCGATAATTCGTGAATTTAATGACTATTTGTAATTAGCAAAGTTAGTAGTTTAGCGACTAACTGTTTTAGTAAGCAGTCATAAATGTCTGCCAATTCAATACTTAATTCTAAAAGCAAAAGAAATACTAATAAAGTATTAATAATTAATAATTTCTTGAATATAAATTTATAAATTAATAATTTTTTGTTACTAACCGCAAAACATTTTCTCTCAAGAAAAAAAATAATTTTTCTCAATATAAAATTTTATACCAAAACTCATATATTTATAATGAATATGGCAAACTTATGCATAGCACACAGTAAATACCATTTAAACGGCACTGCGTTAAATACGGCAGTGCGAATTTTAAGATTTAACAGCGAGCGAAGTATAAAAGCAGTAAGAAGAAGAGAAAGCAAAAACGACAAAATGCAAATGTCGAAATTTAAAATATTGCAAGTTAATATATACGAGGCATACATACATACACTTATACAATTTCAAGAAGCTGCAGAAGAAGAGAAAGAAGAAGCAGAAGAATTACATAATATATAAAAGTATTAAAAATTTTATGTAAAATAAATGCAAACATAAATCTGTATTTAACGAAAATTCTTGCAAATACACACGCTATAAAGTGCATACATATATACAAACATACATAGCTGTGTCTGTATGTATGTAGGATTATGTATATGAAATGTTGTACTTGTAGTGCTTTCGTATGTTTTCGAGCATATTTTTTTCAGAAATTTTTAAATTATGATATGAAATTACATAACTTATAAAGAAAATATAACAACAACAACAATAAACACCGCAATTTCTTGCATCAATGCTGCCCTGACGGAGCGCATTGTGAACTTCTTTCACAACAACAACAACAACAAATGCAAATTGTCGGTATCTTATATCATTTTAACAAAATGTGTGCAACAACAACAACAACAACAGCAAACGAGAAACGGCGTATTTTATTGCATTTTAGCAAGAACTGATCTATTCACACCCACACAGAGACACACACACTCGTGTGCAAAAGTTTGCGTTGATGTGCGTGTGCTTGCAGCGCTGTTGGCACCACCAATGTGTGAGAGAAGCGAATGTTTTTTTTGAAAAGTAGGAGTTTTGAAAATCCGAAATATTCGCATTTCTGCAATAAAGTTCATTTTTTAGTAAAACAAAAAAAAATAAAGAAAAACCCAAAAAATGTAATAACAATAATGGTAGTTATTTATTCAAAGTGTATTTAGTATACAATATGCATGCATGTATTTATGTCGAATTTTTAAATAAATTCTGAAAAAAATAAAAAAAACGAAATTTGTTTTTAAGAATAACTAAGATACAGAGGAAAACCCGTTATAACCTAAAAAAATACTTATTGTTGTGTCCTCATAAAAACTCTACCACGAGCAATCCCGTGTTTTTAGGAATTGAAAGAAAACTTGATAACTTTCGAAAGTGTTACCAACTTTCCTTTACTCTTTCCAAATTTCACAGCTTTTGTCGTAATCGGCGTTCCTACCTAGTTTAGGAGAAAAACAGGTGTACCATAATAACCGCCTATACCATAATACCCGAAGTTACTCTAATCTTGACTCTTCAAATTGAGAAAAATATTACATTTTTTATACTCTCGCAACAAATGTTGCTAAAGAGAGTATCATAGTTTTGTTCACATAACGGTTGTTTGTAACACCCAAAACTAAACGAGTTAGATATAGGGTTATATATACCAAAGTGATCAGGGTGAAGAGTGGAGTTCAAATACGAATGTCTGTCTGTCTGTCCGTCCGTCCGTCCGTCCGTCCGTCTGTGCAAGCTGTAACTTGAGTAAAAATTAAGATATCTTGATGAAACTTGGCACACTTATTTCTTGGCACCATAGGAAGATTGCTTTCGAAAATGAGCAAAATCGGACCACTGCCACGCCCACAAAATGGCGAAAACCGAAAACACATAAAGTGCCATAACTAAGCCATAAATAAAGCTATGGAAATAAAATTTGGTATGAAGGATCGCACTATGAAGGGGCATATTTGGGTGTAATTTTTTTGTGGAAGTGGGCGTAGCCCCGACCCCTAATAAGACTTTTGTACATATCTCGCAAAGCAGTAGAGCTATATAAACCAAACTTTCTGCAGTTGTTTTTTTTTAGCCACTTCCTAACCACGCCCACCTCCCATACAAAAATTAGGTTGAAAATTACTAAAAGTGGGTTAACTCACTAACGAAAAACGTCAGAAACACTAAATTTCACATAAGAAATGGCAGGTGGAAGCTGCACTCCGATTTTTTTACAAAATTGAAAATGGGCGTGGCGTCGCCCGCTTATGGGTCAAAACCATATCTCAGGAACTACTCGACCGATTTCCATGAACCTTGGTTTGTAATAGTTTCCTTACATCCCAATGATATGTTGTGAAAATAGGCCAAATCGCTACACAACCACGCCTACTTCCTATACACCAGAACTTTGAAGACGATCTGAATCGTTTACTTTACAATATATAAAGTAAGTACTAGTGAAGATATCGGTGCAGAACTTTGCACAAATACTACGTTTATAGTGTGGCAGCCCAATTCTAAAAATCGCCGAAATCGGACCATAGGTTTTTAAGGCCCCATATATCGAACACGAGGGCCTCGATGCTTCTAACCTAATATTAGGGTTTCCAACTTTCAATGGACTTTATACAATATATATGACGAATATGTGGGTCAAATTGTGTATTATAACGGGTGATTTTTTTGAGGTTAGGATTTTCATGCATTAGTATTTGACAGATCACGTGGGATTTCAGACATGGTGTCAAAGAGAAAGATGCTCAGTATGCTTTGACATTTCATCATGAATAGACTTACTAACGAGCAACGCTTGCAAATCATTGAATTTTATTACCAAAATCAGTGTTCGGTTCGAAATGTGTTTCGCGCTTTACGTCCGATTTATGGTCTACATAATCGACCAAGTGAGCAAACAATTAATGCGATTGTGACCAAGTTTCGCACTCAGTTTACTTTATTGGACATTAAACCAACCACACGAATGCGTACAGTGCGTACAGAAGAGAATATTGCGTCTGTTTCTGAGAGTGTGGCTGAAGACCGTGAAATGTCGATTCGTCGCCGTTCGCAGCAATTGGGTTTGTGTTATTCGACCACATGGAAGATTTTACGCAAAGATCTTGGTGTAAAACCGTATAAAATACAGCTCGTGCAAGAACTGAAGCCGAACGATCTGCCACAACGTCGAATTTTCAGTGAATGGGCCCTAGAAAAGTTGGCAGAAAATCCGCTTTTTTATCGACAAATTTTGTTCAGCGATGAGGCTCATTTCTGGTTGAATGGCTACGTAAATAAGCAAAATTGCCGCATTTGGGGTGAAGAGCAACCAGAAGCCGTTCAAGAACTGCCCATGCATCCCGAAAAATGCACTGTTTGGTGTGGTTTGTACGCTGGTGGAATCATTGGACCGTATTTTTTCAAAGATGCTGTTGGACGCAACGTTACGGTGAATGGCGATCGCTATCGTTCGATGCTAACAAACTTTTTGTTGCCAAAAATGGAAGAACTGAACTTGGTTGACATGTGGTTTCAACAAGATGGCGCTACATGCCACACAGCTCGCGATTCTATGGCCATTTTGAGGGAAAACTTCGGAGAACAATTCATCTCAAGAAATGGACCCGTAAGTTGGCCACCAAGATCATGCGATTTAACGCCTTTAGACTATTTTTTGTGGGGCTACGTCAAGTCTAAAGTCTACAGAAATAAGCCAGCAACTATTCCAGCTTTGGAAGACAACATTTCCGAAGAAATTCGGGCTATTCCGGCCGAAATGCTCGAAAAAGTTGCCCAAAATTGGACTTTCCGAATGGACCACCTAAGACGCAGCCGCGGTCAACATTTAAATGAAATTATCTTCAAAAAGTAAATGTCATGAACCAATCTAACGTTTCAAATAAAGAACCGATGAGATTTTGCAAATTTTATGCGTTTTTTTTTTTTTAAAAAGTTATCAAGCTCTTAAAAAATCACCCTTTATAATATTAATAAAGTTAAATAAATAAATTGTGAGAGTATAAAATGTTCGGTTACACCCGAACTTAGCCCTTCCTTACTTGTTTTATTTTATTATTTTTAAAGGAATAAAGATTAGAACAGTGTATTTAAAGGGTGATCCATTTTGAGATTCTCTATTTTTATTTAAGAAAAAAACACAGAAAATTAAAATTTAGTGAGGAATTTTTATTATCATTCGAAAGAACATTATTTGGTATTTATTTTTCAAAAAATATCTCTTTCAAATGTTGGCCGCGCCTCGTTCCTTCGTTCGAGGTTTTCGACTGGTAACTGGTAACCGAATGACACGCGTGATGTTTTGCCCCAAGGTCTGAATCGACTTTAGACTATACATGTCCCCACAGAAAATAGTTTAACGATGTATATGTATGTGATATCACACGATCTTGGGGGCCAAAGCGTCAAATTATCTGCTCCACGAAGAGTTCTCTCAATAAATCCATTAATTGATGCGATGTGTGGGAAACCAAATGTCGACGAGATCACGAGCTTCAAAGGCATCTAATAGTCGGTTATCATGGCGTGATAACGGTCGCCATTGACGATTACGTTCTCACCGCCATCATTTTGAAGAAATATGTGCCGATGATTCCACCGTCCCAGAAACTAATCAAACCGTTGTTTTTGCTGGATGAAATAGCAGCTCTTGAATCTCTTCAGGTTGCTTTCCGTCCCAAATGCGGAAATTTTGATTGTTTGCATACTCATTGAGCCAGAAATGGACTTCATCGCTGAAGAGAATATATCTCGAAAACGTCGAATCTCCTTAGAACACATCAAATGCACATAGGGCAAAGCGATCGCTTGTGAAGGTCGAACAGCTTCAGTTCTTCCACAAGCTGTAAGCGCTTTCAATTTAAGATCTCGACCTAGAATGTGCCAAGTCGTTCCATACGTCAGTCCGAGTTGCTGAGAACGAATCTGCTCTTCACGGTCTACGTGTACACTCTCAGTTATGGCTGCTATATTTTCTTCACTTCGTGCTGGACGTGATCTATTCGGTTGGTCAATAGGCTGATTATGTTGTCCATACATTGAGCGGAGCGCGCGAAACAGATTCTTTACAGAATGTGAATTTTCTTAATAGAGTTGAACAATTTGTAATCCTTAGACAGGCGTAAATCTTTCCATGATGAAATGCCAAACAATATTGAAGAAAAAACGCATGCCAGCTTGAAACGCCTTTCGCGTGATCTGTAAAAAAAAGGCTATTGAAAAAAGTACCACTACTTGGATCACCCGTTAAATATGTACATTCTATACAGAGGGTGTTCGAAACCAACATTCATATCATCATATACGGATATTGAAACTTCCGGTGTATATATCGTGGAGTCCGACCGCTTAATCGGCCTTGGCCATATTTGGACGATTCTTTGATCTTGTTACGGTAGTCTCTTAAATTAATATATTTTTACATTTCTGATTTCTTTAAAGCTTAAAATACATATGAATTCTTGTGTTCACCTCATAAAGCAGAGTTAAATATAAATCTAAAGTCATCTTTTTGAAAAATAACGGATTTATCTTTACTAGACCTACTATTTTCCAACATTCCCCTTAAAGCTTTTATTTACCCTTAAATAAATCTATATTGCTGACTTGAACGGCCAAAAACTTGGAATCTGATTGAATAAGTAACCAGTACAGCAAACATTCCTAGAACTTTCTATATCAAAATAAACCGGGGACTTAATTAGGTGCCGAAAATATACAAATCTTTTACAACATTCTTGAACTACTCCACAACATATTCAATAATCCCAACTAAGGCTTCATAGAGAATCAGCAACAAAAATAGCTAGCAATCCGGAAATAACTCATCCGGAAATCTTTGCATATAATCTACTTCTACTTTTTTAGAATTATCACTAAATTATCACCACGAAGATACCCGAAGTAGGGTTTAGATAGGCTATGGTTACTATAGAGACATCTTTGTTTCTCCTCCTCCTTACATACAAATGAAAATCCAATTATATAATATAATATAATATAGTATAATATTTATAGATATTCCCCCACGACTATGACCGCCACAAAAAGGCCATCAACAACAAAGTATTCAGAGGATCAACCCGCCAACAATGTGGATGATGAAGAAGAATATTCCGAAGATGAGCCGGATGAACCGATTCTCGAAGATACACACCACTTCTTTTTTCATTTATTTACTGGTTACAAGATAGACCACTTCAATTCGTATACAAACTTCACAAACTGGATGCATCGGCCCGTCGATGCCGCGGCGCTCGGAGTTTTCCGCATGCTCTACGGTAAGTCTCCGCGTCTTCGCAGAAAAATCGGTAATGTGTTTGCATTTAAAACTTTTGTCCGACATACAGGCATGGCGATGTGCATCGATATCGCAGAGGAGCGGGGTGGCAGCCAGATGGATACGCGCTACGGCGAGCCGCGACTTTGTCACTTTCCCCTCTTCAGTGGTATCACCGCCTTCTCGCTACCGGTGATGGGTTGCGTTTATCTGGTCATGTGGTTGGGGGCGATCGGCATAATGCTGGGCTATCGTTTTCGATTAAGCTGTCTGGCATATATCGTACCCTATTGGTATATATATTTACTCGATAAGCCGGCGTGGAATAATCATAGTTATTTGTTCGGTTTGGTTGGTACCATGCTGCTGTTTTCTGATGCAAATCGATACTGGTAAGTTCGGATTGTCAATTAGTGATTACTAATGATTCACTCCTAACTGCTTTTCTAAATAACTGCAGCTCTTTGGACAAGTATCTACAGCCGAATATGTCGGATACGGTGCCCTATTGGAATTATTTTCTCATCAAATTCCAATTCTTCGTGCTCTACTTTTATGCGGGTCTGAAGAAGCTCACCGCCGAATGGCTTTCAGGTTATGCGATGGCCAACCTTAGTGAACATTGGGTCTTCACACCGTTTCGCATTTTGTTGTCGGGTAAAATGATAGATCTACTGGTAGTGCATTGGTTTACGGCGTTCTTCGACTTCACCATTGCGATATTAATGACATGGGAGATAACCAGACTATTGGTCACGCCCATTATGATCGCTTTTCACTTAATGAATTCGCGTTTATTTGTAATAGGTGCGATTTCTAAATTGTTTTTTATTTCTGAAAATTTATGTAGATAGTCTATTTGTATAAATTACAGGCATGTTCCCCTGGGTTTGTCTAGCCGAGGTGCCACTGTTCTTTGGTTTTAGCTGGCCGCCTAAGTTAGATTCAATCCTCAAGAGTTTAAAGTATTTTGTCAACTTAATAACCGATGACATAGCTAAAGTTGTGCAGCAACGAAATGCAGAAGAAAATTACGAGAATCAAATTAATGCTTCCGCGGACGTTACGACCGCAAGTACAGAATCTACGAACAGTAATAGCAACCACCAAGATACCAAAATAGGAACAATCGGCGCTAAAGTGCGTACAGCGTTGATATTGTTTTACTGTGCTTTGCAACTCTTCTTGCCCTACTCACATTTCATCACGAAAGGTTATAACAATTGGACCGGTCTCTACGGCTATTCGTGGAATATGATGGTACACTCGTATGATACATCGATAACCGTGGTAAAACTTGTCGACAATGCCAGCGGCGAAGTACACTACTTGGATCCATATGCCTTCACACAGTACGATCGTTGGACAAAACATGCCGATATGGCCTATCAGTATGCCAAGTGTATTGAGTCGAATTTACTCGAAGATTATGCGCGCGATCCAAAAGCCAGTCCACTGACTTCAACAAATTTTTCGTTATATATGGAAGTTTGGTGTTCGATGAATGGCCGCGCTCACCAGCGCGTCTACGATACAAGTGTCGATCTCTTGAAGGCCGAATGGTCACCATTCAAGCAAACCAGCTGGACGTTGCCGCTGTTGAGTGAACTTGATTATTTGCGCCCGAAATTGAAGGCGATGGAAAGTGATGTGCTGGCTTGGAGTAATTACACGGATGTGATTTTTATTGCTGACTTTCCGGGCATGACGCTGGACAACCAGCTGTCGGAAGATCTGACAAATGTGACGCTAACTATTCTAGCCGGTAATGTGCGCTATAAGTCTGACGATGAGGATCAAGATTACTTTCTGACGGCGGGTAAAAGTTTTGTGCTTTCAAGTGGTGAAACGCATCACATAACAACGATCGGACAGAATCCATCGGCGTATTTCTTCACATATACGGTGAGTATGATATGAGAGGTGTTAAATCTTCTCACCTTCAGTCTTCTGATTAGAAGTTGCCATCGAACGGTTTCCACAAAGCTCAATCATAAAAAAATTTATTAGATGCGTAGATATGGAGGGGCACACACCCTGTTGACTAGCTCCATGTTGGGCTAAATAAAGTCCAAATAGGTAGAAAAAGAACCGGTTATAATAACTAGCCTGCAGTTATGTATGGATTACTCGGGCTTACGAACACTTTCTTTGCAATAAAATTGGATTTAACCTTCAGGAAATACATATAGAAAAACAGTTGAGAATTTTTATATTCTCACTGCAAGTTCCAAAGAGAATATTTTTGTTCACATATCGGTTGTTTGTCATAAACAACTCGATATAAAGTTATATATATATATATATATCAAAATGATCATGAGACGAGAGAATTGAAATCCGGATGTCTGTCTGTCCGTCCATCCATTTGTTCGTGCAACGGATAACTTTAGTAACTTGGAACACATGTTTCTGGAACTCTGAGAGGATTGATAGTGAAAGTGGACGAAATCGGACCATTGCCACGCCCACAAATTGGCGAAAACTGGATAAGTGGACGTGGCCCGCTCCCTACTAGATTTTTTGTTTATATATCGAAAACCACTAAAGCTATATTAACCATATTATTCTGTAGTCATTTCCCTTACATTATACATTATGTTGGAAATTACTAAAAACTCGCCAGCAGAAAACATCAGAAACACTAAATTTTACAGATGAAATGGTAATGGAAAGCTTAACTCACCTATGGGTCAAAACCCATATCTCAGAAACAACTCAACCGATTTCAATCAAATTCGGTATATATGACCTGGTCTACGGAAAGGGGTCTTAGGTGTCAAAAAATCAATTTTCACTTTTTAGTTGATTCGGATGGAAGATGAGAGTTGGTTATTTTTAACAGCTGTTTCCCAGAAAACTAGTTTTCGCACGTTAGCTCCCTTTTCGTAGACCAGGTCACATATATTATTTTCTTGACACCCTGATAACACGGATAAAAAATGGGCGAAATCGGTTCACAACCACGCGTACTTCCCAAATAACCAACTGTTGAATTCCATCTGATTCCGTCACTTTAAGGAACCAATGAAGATAGCGGAATAAATCTTTACACAAATGTCGTATCTGAGATGTGGCATCACTTGAGAAGAAAATGGCGGGCTATCACTTTTCAAAGCCCCGGATAACGAACATGGAAACTCAGTGCCTAAGTGTAATTTTTCACCGAAAATATTGGTAAATAACTCAGATATTTTAATTAAATTCCGAGGGAATCTATTTCTTCTAACAGTGAGTCTCTGTACCCAAAATGGTTATAGGTTTTTCAAAATACGCTGAGCTTAATATATTATAAATCGGTCAATATGCATCTTAGCAAAATAAAGTGAGCGTATAGTGTTGGATACTTTGTGCTGATATGAGTGAAATTGGTTCAAGAATTACCTCAGCTCTCATATACTATAAATGATGATTTTCGTAATATTAGTGGACTTTATGCCGAATACTCGTATATGGGACAAATGGTGTGTTATCAAACACCGGTGTGTTATGAATGATCGGTTATGCCCGAACTTAGCGCTTCCCTACTTGTTTAGCATTCTGTTCTTTCTTTCTTTGTTCATAATGGCGGCGTATGAAAAATGAAGGAATGCTAGTTCAAAATAGCTCCTAGAATTTTCAGGATTTTCGGTCCTTGATTTAACTTTAATGTGTTTCTGGATTGCATAAACCTTTGTTTTCCGCCAAATGCAGGAGTCTAAAAATCGGAAGATAGCTCAAAACAACTTTTGATTGTTAGAGTTGTTTCCGTGGCACAACCAGATGATCATTTTAGTCTCTGTGTGATTTCGAGTCTTGCCCGCCGAAAACTATGGATCTAATCATTGAATCCGTTTCGATCGTCAAATGGTTCGATACGAACGAAAAATTTTACATCGAAATCATTGAAACCGTATCGAAAATAAAACATTGAACTTACTTACCGACTCGAAAAAATACATTCCGCGACTAATAGATGTCGCTAGTTACGAAATCATTGAATCCGCAAAATCGAAAATTCTCTTCGAAATCTATCCATTCATGAGTGAGTTGTGAAAATTTAAAGAAATAAACCTTTTGGAAGTTTTTGTGTAAACAATTACCGGTGACGGACTAAATTATATTTTATATATGTACATATGTAGGTATTTTAGAGACAAGAGACAAAAACAGACTAACAAAAATAAATTTAAGGTTGTTAAAAGCGATGTAATGTTGTAACAAAAACGTGCAACGTATATCTAAAACAGGGGGTAGGCCCTTCATTTAAGTCAATTTAAGTTCACTCGATGAGGAGGTCAGTTTTAATTTTTTTTTTAAATGAAGCAAAAAGCACAGACATTTTATTTCATCATATTTGTCGATTTGTCGATTAATGTAGATAAATCAGTTTTACGTTCTAACTTTGTGCTAAAGTAGTTTATAAACGGAATGAATGGTTATTTGAAAATTTTCGATCGAAAATCATTATCGTAATGATTAAGCCCTATATTTATTTGAATTCTTTCTTTTCAGAACAAAACAATGATCGCTGAGGCATCGCGTGGCGGCCAAAATGCCAACCAAAAGTCCCCGCCCTTGCTGCTGCCAGTGTGGAGTGAATTCGAAAACCGCGTAAAAAATTACAAAGTATTTCTGCAACACATGGCCAATTGTTTGTTGTATTTGTTGTATGACGTGCCAATACCGATGGAAGTGCGCGAACGTAACTAGAAACCGAAAACTTCGAACCGTAGCTGTCTTTGTCGTAACTATTGTAAACTCAGTTAAAATTGTGTGATAAATGGATAATAACATTAAGAATTAAAATAAACTTTATTTAAAAGAAGAAAAAAATACACTTTTTAATATTGTTGTGGGTTTTCTTAACTGTAAATATTTATTTTTATATTTCACTATACACAATAGAGCTGTGTCATTGACAGGAACCATACCCAACAAGTATGTATTTATAAAGACCGTTATGTGTTGCAACAATGTTTGTCTGCCTTTCTGTTTGTCTGTTAGCAATTGCCTGGCACTTTTCAACTTAAAACGACTGCAGCACATATGAAATTATATATAGGTTGTGTGTTTGTACCAATGCTCAATGGAAATCCGGCAGTTAAATTGCTCCCAGCATTTCCCCTTAGTGACCAATTGCAAAATTTTAACTAAAAACAGCGTCAACTTCCCTGTGAATGCAAAAACAATGGCAATGAAAGTAACTTGTGTTGGTTTATATGTTTGGAGGTTATGTTTTTTGACTTTTACTACAACATTTCTTTGCTTAATTTACATACATACACATGTATATAACCAGTACATACTGACAATGAATCATTCATTAGCTTCTGTGTAAATAAACAATAATTAAATTACATGACACTAAAACTGCCCAACGACAGTCGGCGGTGTATTTGCATTTGTCTTTGTGTGGGTGTGTGTCTACCTGTGTGTTTGTGGGTGAATAATACAACATTTAGGGATTGCTTGCGCGCACATTTGCTGCCTGTCAAAATTGTTGTGTTTGCGTCTCCCAGAGCCGCGCGTAAAGCCCGTTCTTCTTCAAGAGCTCCGCATGTGTGCCGCGTTCACCCACACGCCCATTCTCCAGCACGAAAATCTCATCGGCATCCATGACGGTGGAGAGTCGATGTGCTATGCAAATGCTGGTGCGATTGGCAGTGGCGCGTGAAAGCGCTTGTAAAATGTTCTGGAAATAGTGAGGAATTGAAATTACCATATAAGTGTGAAAGCGTGGCATTTAAAACGTCATTACCTGTTCCGTAATGGAGTCCAGACTACTCGTTGCCTCATCGAATATAAGAATCGGTGAGTTCTTGAGTATGGCGCGTGCGATGGCCACGCGTTGCTTCTCACCGCCCGACAGCTTTAGGCCACGTTCGCCGACTTGTGTGTCGTATTGTTTCGGCCAACTTATGATGGAGTCATGCAGATCAGCCATACGTGCAGCATTCTCCACGTCGTCTTGCGATTTATTCAAGTTGCCGTAGTGGATGTTGTGTTGTATGGTGTCGTGGAAGAGCACCGAATCCTGAAATATTGAAATATAGACGAATTGCTATTATTGGTGGAAATGTAAACGTTATTCGTTTTAATTTCGATCTCGATAACCTCACTAATACTTAATTAAATTCGATTTAAACATTTTAAAAGGGTACTAGGGAGGTTCTGTCAATAATAGTAATGAACTTTTGTTTACTAGTTGTTTCGACAGGGTCGGACCAAAGAGTGCGGTTTATGGGACATGCAAAGCGGCGGTTAGTATCATGTAGTGAACCATTGCATACACGACATATATTGAGTATGGCGGGGTCCAGTCTGGATGAGTAGGAGTTAAGTCTGCGAAGTTGCGCGAGGGTCGCTGTAGTTTCGCAAGGCAACTCGAGCTCGGTGTCCGCTATGGGTGGTGTTTATCTCCAAGTACGCCATTCACGGGGAGGGGTCGGTGAAGGTATTAATGGCTCCTCCGTGAATGGCGTTCAGTGCTTGTCAGAAGTTTGTCGCATCCAAAGTCTGGTCTGTATAGTCCTGTACGTCGTCGACATATATCCGTCAGGTACTCTTGATGGCTCCGGTTGGCGGCTCGGCTTCCAGTAGGTGATTGCAGGGATGATTTCGTAGGAGCAGCAACAGAAACTTGCTTGGCAGCATTTCGTTATGCTCCATCACTGGTTGCATACGGGCCCCATTCTGTAGGTGCTCAACCGGAGACATCAACCGGCAACCTGTGACTGTCCGTATAGCGGTATTCTTATAAGTCTGAAGCTTCCCCAGCTGTCTCCTACTACATCCAGGCGAACATATAGGGGCTACCGATAGCCTGGTAAGTTGCAAACAACGTTTCTTTATCATTACCCCATGTACCGACGGTTGGCGACTTGAGGATTTCATTGCGGCTCTGTACCGTGGTAACAACGCGGTTGTATGCGGATTTAAAGAATACAGGCTATTCAAAAGTTTGGGGTTATTAACAGTCTGAAATTTGATGCCATCGATAGAAATGTTCAGGTCTACACTGTTCTCTTTCGTCCAGTTGGTGAATAAGGTCATATGGGAGAGTGTTAGGCTCCTAGCAGTGAAGAAGCGAGAAAAGTCGAGGAGGTAGGAGGTACAGTCCAGTTTGTCTTGACCGATTATAAATCCGGGACCTTTCCTGTTACATATAGCTGAATGTCTTGGGAGCAGAATTCCCTAATTTACTCCTTGCAGGAGTAAGAAGAACAAATATAATATATGAAACATATTTTGGCTCTTACCTGCGGCACTACAGCGATCGCGTGTCTCAAACTGTCCAAATCCACTTCACTGATATCCTGTCCATTAATGAAAATTTTGCCCGCATTCGGCTCAAAGAAACGAAACAGCAATCGCACCATCGATGATTTTCCCGAACCCGAACCGCCAACGAAAGCAATTGTCTTGCCAGCTGGTATGGTGAATGACATATCCTTGAAGATAGGTTTACCCGATTCATATTCAAAACTGACATTTCTGAACTCGATGGATGCATTGTCGGTGCCGACAGCCAGTTGTGGGGCATTCGGCGCCGAAGAGATGCGTGCATCGACATTCATCAACGTAAACATGGACTGCATGTCAAGTAGCGCTTGACGCACCTCGCGATATACGCTGCCGAGGAAACCCAGAGGTATGGAGAGTTGGAATAGCAAACCGTTGACCATCACCAAATCACCAACGGTCATATTGCCTTTCGATATCTCATTAGCGGCCAACACCATGATTATGCTCAGCGCCGAACTGAAAATGGCATTTTGACCGAAATTCAACATGGCCAAACTGGTGCTCGTCTTCAAACTGGCCGCCTCATATTTCTTCAGCACCTCATTGTAGCGGCCGGCTTCGAATTGTTCATTATTAAAATACTTCACCGTTTCGTAGTTGATGAGCGAGTCGACAGCTTTATTGCCAGCCTCATTTTCGGCCTGATTCATATAGATGCGGAACTTGGTGCGCCACTGTGTTACGGCTAACGTGAAAGCGGCATAAACACCAACGCAGCCCATCGAAACGCCGGCGAATGCTAAGCCGCACTGTGTAAGAGTTTTCAAAAATGAAACCGTTAATAAATGTAGCTTTGGGGTTATGTGGCAAATAGCTTACCTTCATGCCCAATATGGAGGATACCAGCGTCAGTTCGAATATGGTTGGCACAATATTGAAAAGCATGGCGCTGAGCACAAAGTTGATGCCACGCGAACCGCGATCGATGGTCTGAAAATGTGACAATTACTCTTAGTGCATGCTCTATGCTAAACAGGGACTTACCTTAGACAAGGCGCCCGTCTGCTTATTCAAATGGAATGCCAAGTCCAATTTATGCAAATGCAAGAATACGTTCGTGGCAATCTTTCGTATGGAATGGTGCGCCACCCGGGCGAAGACAGCATTACGCAGCTCGTTGAAAGCGGCAGCGCTGGCGCGTGCAACACCATCTAAAAAGCAAGTGGTTTAATTCTCTTCGTTGTTTTTTTTTTAATTTATAAAAGTGTTTTAGCCTTACATCCAAGCAACATGGCGGTGGCTACAGATAACACCGTGTCCGGCGCTGTGTCCATATTCAGCGTATTCATCGTGTTCAGCGTATCGACGGCACCCTTAAACAGGAACGGCACGCAAACAGTCAACATTTTGGAACCGACCAGTAGACTTAGCGATATAACCACACTGCAACAGAAAAATAAAGAAAAAAGTGTGGTTAATTACGAAGATTTCTTGACTATTATTCATTTTTTTTTTCGAATTTCGTACCGTTTCCGCACCAGCGCATCCTCTTTGGGCCAGATATAGGCCATCATGGCACGCAGCATATCTTGTGACGTCACTTCCGGCGCGTCGAGTTTCCCCAGCGCACTGCCCCCATCAGTGCCGCCTAAATGAACATGACAATTTCGTATTGGTAGCCGCTGTGCTGTTGTTGTCGGACCTGTGGGTAATTACTAGATTCAAAAGTAAGACCCCAACAAGGTCACACAACAACAGTAAGCGTTTGATTGATGATTAATGACAACTAAAGGGATAAATATTAGCACGGTTAGCTGAACAAAAATTAGTTAAGTATGTATGTATGTGTATACATACTCACATAAATACATATAAACATAGGAAAATATAGCATTAATAAATTATTAAATCAAGCTGGAAACGAAAGTTAGATTAAATTTAAATCCTACAGTGTTAATATGATTAGTAGAGCTCGGATAAATATGCAGTGTACCTTTTTCTTTAATATCTCAGTATTAATTATCATATGGATATGTATGTTTTCCTTGGTCTACGTAACTAAATAACGGGACCCGTATTTCTATGCGATCAGGTTAGGAAAGATTGTAAGGCTGACAGTCTTTTTATATAACCTGGATCCCCCCTAGATGAGCAATTAGGAGTCGACAAAGCGTCCTGAACCTGTACCCGTACCTGCAGTTATTTTGCACTTCTATATTCGCTATTTCGTAAAGGCGGGACATTCTAGTAGAAAGTGATGAGATGATTCCACCTCGTCCTCCTCAATGCAACTTCTACAGCTTACATCCGGCAAGATTTTTAGAGGTAATCTTTACTGATAGCGAAGAGCTCGGTAGATCTACTGCGGTTCACCTTAGGCCAGAATGGATCAGCGCCTGCCCGGCCAAACTGAAGAACCCAGACCAATCTAATCGAAAAGTATAAGGATGCCACCGATAGTGAAGATAGGTACAACTGTAGCCGGTTTTACGCTACCGGAGTTGACCCGGATTTTATCCGGTAAAGGGCTGCCCTTTCGACAATCTAACCGTATTAGGATCGGTTAGTACTAAATCTAGGTGTACGTCATTAAAGCCATCTTAAGACCTGTTCAGGCCTAAAGTCCCATAGGGAGTGGACTACACGTTATGTGGCCCCATGCTGTCAACGCACTATTGCGACTATTGCCTCTACGGTAGTGCAACTTGCCACCTAATTTGTTCAAAGCGCAGCCACCCCCAAGGAGTGGCCAACTTAGGGCCCCATGAACTCAACTAGGCAGCATGACTCCCAGTCTGACCAACCGTTCTACTATCGGAGTGGATCGTCACCTATGTGAAGAAGCTCGCCTTTCTCCCCATCGACTCCTTCCTACCCAAACCTTCCTTGAATGAATAAGAGCAGAGAAGTTGTTGCCAGCGATATATAAGCTCGACAACATACAGATGATCCAATAACCTCGAGATGAAGTCGAAGTGTGCAAGGATTCTTGAGTGCCCAGGCACGCACTCGTATGCAATCAAGTACTGTCAACATTTTCCATCCATAGTTGAATGGTCTACAACAACAACACTACACAATTTTAATTGGTCCATCTTTTTCTTGAAATTTTAAGGAATCCAAAGGTTCGTTTATGAATATGGATCACTTATATGGAAACCGTTTATATCATCGAAGCAGTAAGTTAGATTGTTGGAGAAGGCTTATACTTCTGGAAATTAAATAGCTTTTGATTCTGAAAACAGCTCCAATTAAACACTTAAATTAATGCCTTACAAAGTTGGAATTTAAATTTTGTCTCGAGCTTAAGTGATGATTTTGGTTTTCTTAATACACAAATCACTGCCAACATACGTCTATATTGTGCAAACATTTTAAGCGCAGGTGCCTCTTTGAGTACAGCTATCCATTAAGTATTGCACACCAAGAACTCTTCCTTTAGTGTTGATTACCCGCTCAACTTTGGTCCCGCCAGAGGAAATAACAAATCAATCCAAACTAAATGAATCCTAAATTTTTAAAGTTTGAGCGGAGTCTCAGCTTAAAAGTAGATTAGTTGAGCATAATTGATTTTATACGGATTGTGCTTGACGGCATGACAAATAGTTACAAAACCGTGACAAATTGAATACTAAAAAAATAGTATTTAAAAAGTGGTGCAATAAAATGAAAGACGTCAGATCTGTGGCAGTTCAAGATATTGCAATGTGAAGATTGCACCAAATTTTTAATTTTTTGCATATTCAATTCGTATAATAATCCGAGCTCTTATTTAATGATTGAAGCACATATTTTTGAATTATTATTAGTAGGCAAGTGGAAAATATTATAAGAAAGTGCACGGTGACAGTAGAAGACAAAAGTAAACAAAGCTTAAAGTTAAGCGATTAGTTGACATTTAATTGGCGCGACTCACAAATCATTCTTATTTAACTTTAGTAGATGTTCAGTTCAAACAATTTTGAATAACGCTCTAAACAACAAAAAAACGGCAAGACAAATTTCAAAACATGTGCTGAATTAAACAAAATCCACATAATTTTTCTACGAAAAACAAAAAAAAAAAACTTAAAGAACATGTTATGTGAATTCAACGACATGCCCGTTCCATAATTATACGCAGTGATATTCGAATGTCTCTGCTGGGTGCGTTGAAATTATGTGGTCGCCCACATGGTGATACCTTAGCTTTTGCTGAACGTTTTTACTATGTTACCTTTGCCCTATGCCGTTATTTCGTTGATACGCTTTAACACTGACCTAACGCATTTTAGTTACCTTTGGGCACTTTCTTCACCAGCACACCACCCAGCAATTTATTTCCTGGCGTCGGTGTAAACGGTGTGATTTTCTTCTTTGGCGTTTTTGCAGCATCATCACTGTCGACTACAGAACGACTTGAACAGTACTGAAATAGAAAAATTCGCAAAATATACTGCTTATGAAAAATGAGAATACATAATAAGTTGCGCTGATAAAAAATTAATTTATTTAAAATCAATATACATATTGTATGTAATTATTCTAGCTTTACACATACACTACTTCACATTGCTAAATCTAAATATGCTTCAAGGTAACGTATGCACTTTTCCATATAACTTTTCGCCACCTTGCCGCTTTCGCTCAGTGAGTGGAGTTTTTCCAAATCAACAATGAATCTTCTGTAAGTATTTATTTTATATTCCACTAGCGAACGCACTTCACACTCGACATTGGCCAATCTGTCAGCTGCGCCAAAAGCTTCCTGATTCAGCACATTCGGGTATATGCTCTGCACATGTACCAGCAAATGCAGTATAACACATAAATTGTGCGAAGCGCCATCGTCATGATGCACAAACATTTCATCGTGCAAATTGTGATGGCGTATAAAGACGAATTTGTTGCGATGCAATATTAAATTGCTATATGTTTTGTCTTGCTTCAGAAAATCCTCGATGTCCGTTAGTGAAAAACTAAAGTAATCATGTTGATTTTGTGGTATGAAGAAGCCATATTCGGTTAGTAACTTATAATTCGATAAGGCGCCATAACTTATAAACAGTTGTGAACGTGGAAGAAGCGTTTCAGTAGTGCTGCGCTCTAACGTCAGCACGTACTCCAATTGTTTGTTTGGGCCAGTTGGTAGCAAGTCGGCGCTTGTAGTAACATCCGCTGAATGATTGAATAGGTCAAGAAATGGAGCTAAAGCCATATTTGGTTCGTCACTGAGTAGCGGTTGAAAGTAGCATTTGTCCGGTTTGAATTGACGACTGAATACATAAACACTGCGTGTGTTGACGGCAAAATAAGCCCATTTGAATGCATCCAGCGTGTAGATTTCTTCAAAGCACTGCTGACCACAATAACTACAGTCGTTTCTGTGAAAAACACTCTTTAGGCAGGCGTAATTCTCACGTATAAGGCGGTTTTGTTCCACGGTTTTCTCCAAAATTTCCTCAGGTAAACGTTGCAGCTCGGCAATGGGACAGAAATAAGGTGTGCTAAAATGTTTGGGGATTGAGTTTATGTAAGCGCTAATATGCGAAGCTTCTTCCAAGTGCCGCTCGTGTAGTATATATAACGCTAATAAGGCTTGAAAAGATATTTTGCGATCTTTGTGGAATTTGGTAATGTCAAATAGTGATTTGAAATGTGTAGCTTCTTCGAGAGTTTTTATTGTTACCAAACATTTCAAAGGTAGGCTTATAAGTGTATCGCCCGCAGCGTACTTTTGCACTTTAGAACAAACACCGCGACCAGTAATCGGAAATTCACGTGCCGTTAGTCGGGTTGAGTTGTGCCAACCCTGACAACTCAACTGATATATTAAAGGATTTAGGTAATCTTCTGAGGTGTTGCGTGTTGCACGTATGCGTTTATTGCGTTGCCTCGCTCGGCCTGTGCGACCCATAATTGCGTTTACGTTACTTATAAATATTTAGAAATAATTTTTGTACCCAATAAGTGTAACAGCATACAGTGTTCGAATGTAGTATGTTATAGGCTTATTTCTGTACTATTTTGAAATATTAATTATTTTCTCTCTTGTTGTTTATGAAGTTTATTAATTCTGCAATGAGAAGTAGATAAAAGAGAAATGGTAATTAATTAAGCCATTTTCATCCTTGAGTAGTAACTTTAGCTGCACGGAAGGCCAAAACAATACAAATTCGAACACTGTTTGCCTGACCACTCCAGGAGCACAATAACGTCAGTATCTAGCATATGCTGACGTCTAATCATTATGATAACTTTGTCTAATTAGATATGTTATGAAATGCTATGGCTATCACTTGAAATGGCCTTGAAAGTTGCGATCTAATCGAAAACGAACTTACCAAATGAGCTGGTAAACGACGTTGTCCATGCGCTTTAAGTATGCTAGAAGTGTTTCTTGCTATGCAGGAGAATCGTCTATTTGTTGATGTTATTTGTTGCTGCTTGCTGCAAAATCGCGCTAAGTGCACTAGTCCAGCCATAATTTAACAGACACACACTCGAAAAGGAAATATCTTCTCCCTCCGGCCCAAATTTGTTAACATCCACTCGTTTTCGCAATTTTGCTGTCAATCCTCTTATCAGCTGTTTCAGCAGGGATTGTTCGATTTGCAACCATCAAAAGAACAAGGTAACAATGTTGCCATTTTGCAGAAACAATATATTTTGGGTGAGAAAACCCTCTGGTTTTTACAAAACAGTCCGTACCGTGAGTGGTATATTCCAATAACATATGTTATATCAATATATATAATATATAATATATATATCAATATATATTGACAGAATAGAATTTGCATTGCTTTCAACTCACAAGGAATAAGTCCTCAGGAGTACAGAAACACATGAACACTTCAAAACTTTCTGGAATCTACGAGAAAGAAACATCTCTTTTAGGTTTAAACGCCTCGCGTTGTTCCTGATTCAAACAAGTGTTTATAAATGACAAAAAAAATTATCACACGAGTTATACAAGTGTTTGAGCTCTCTTTATAATGTGAATAGGTCAAATGCATATCTGGTTTTTATTTTAAAATAATTTATAAACCCGGCGAACATTGTAAACCAGAAGTCAAGCAGAAGTAATAAATAATATAGTGTAATGAAACAAGAAACGTAGTATTGAAGCAAAAGTGCATAGAATTCGTTAGAAATAAGACAAATAATTTATTAAATTTGTAAATATGTATATATGATGTAAAAAGTATTTTTATACTAATAAAGTTACTAATAATAATAATAATAGGTTTGTTATATATATTTTTGTTCCATGGCTTTCCCAGCTATTATAACTCTTAAACCGTTGTATACGTAGCATAATTTGTTAAGAAAGTGGAATAAAAAGAATGATACATTTTCATGTGGCAACGCTGTGGTTGAAGTATGTTCAAAACAAAACATTTAATAAATGTGCCACAAGCAATAGTGAAAAAAACAAGATAACAGCGTCCATTTTAACAAATTCAGGAATTATAATTTTATAACTACTTTAAATAAAATTGTGGAAAATATTATAGTGTTATAATCATTTCAAAAGCATCAGATATGGAACCAACTATTAAAACAAAGAAATGTTCCGTGAAACTCAACCGTATGACTTTTGTTGGTATTACTCCTCAAGAAGTACAGGTGAGTGGCAAAGTCAATTAATAAAATTTACAGACTCTCATATTATTTATATTATCAAGTTGTGGAATATAATGCTTTTGTGTATCTTTGGAGTAATCAATTAATTCTTTTTTTAAGGACCAAATTTTGGATCAACGAGTACGCCGTTGTGCGGTGCGCCTCCAACGCTGTTCTGACACGACGGCTTTTAATAAAACTGCTGCAGAAATTACGACCAATAAAGATACCAAAATGAGACGTTGCTGCATACGTTTGCCAAGAATCAATCTACCTCGCAGTGATATATCGTCGCGCTCTGGTTCCGTTACTAGTGCCAGGATACTTTCTGAAACAGGTTTGCAAATATGAGTTACAATTACAGAAAGTAAAAGTTGATAATATATTCTAATTACAGAGCTGGAAGACCCGGAAGTTGCTAACCATTAAGCATCAGACATACCAAATACACGCGTAATCACTTATTTACATTTACTATTGTTTAATTCCACATACTATATTAACAAATTAGCTCATTTTTGTATGATGATGTAAAATGGAAATATAAGAATACATATATTAGGGAAATAATTTCAAAAATGGTATGTTTCTTTATTTAACCTTTGTTTGACTATAAATGAGAACGAATTGTTTTAGGCAGTTACAACAAAAAAATAGTTTTTCAATGAGCAATTGGATCGTCAAATACATTGCAAATCATTATTTAATTACATAGGTCAATTACAATAACGTTGTATATTGTTTTTGTTATTTAAATGCTTTATACAGCAGCGGCTCTCAAATTCACAATTACAAAGACTTGAAGTGACATTTCCCAAACAATGGCAGACATAATTTAAAGGAAATGAATAAAAATAAATAAAATTATTCTTTTCCAATATAATATTATTGTTTAATTAATGATTCAACTAAAAAATTACTATTACAATTCTCTCTTCTTAATAATACGGCAACTCTAGTTTGCAATCGGTTGGTCTTTTTCTTCAGTGTTTTACTTTTTTCGAGAAGATTGTAAAGAAATTATCAGTGTTTTAATTGATTCGAAAACTAATAAAAACTGTAAAGGATAAAAAATGAACTGGTACAAAGGTAACATTGCAGAGGCAGTCGCGGAATCGAAGGCAAAAAATGCAATTTTCGTTGTTTATGTTGAAGGTGTGTAAAAATGTTAAAGCTCACGAAAAAGGAAAAAACAGCTGTGACTGAACACGTCATTTCTCTTGATGATTCCTATATGTAATTTTCATGTTTTTTTAACTTTTTAATCCTTATTTCAAAGGCAAAGATGAGTCAACACAAAAACTTTCCAACTTTATTAATGATCAGAAAATACGTGATAAATTGGAATCTGCTGATTTTGTCGCTATTAAAATCGAAAGTGACAGTCAAGCGTATATGCAGTTTGCAACAATTTGTAAGTGCAAACTTTGGCACCTTTGTTTAGATATGTGTGTGTATTTTTTTATAACTTTCTAACTTTTTAGATCAAGTAGTGCCGGTACCATCAATTTTCTTCATTGGGAAAACAGGCACTCCTCTCGAAATAGGAACTGGCATAATTGCTTCCATTACGGAACTTGAAGAAAAAATTAATAAGGTACTTACCTTATCCGGTCATAGCACACCCTCTACGCAGTCATCGACTACTTTCATTACCGCCGAACAAAATGCGTCAGCTACGAAATTGACTACCCAAAAAGAGCCTAAGGACGCACATTCAGTCGACAATGCAGCACCCTCCACAAGCAAGCCAACAACAGAAACAGTTACTATAGTCAAGCAGGATGAACAGACTGAAATTGTTTGTGACGGTGACGTCTGTTACAAGAAACCCAAAGAGCAAAAAGAAGATATTGTCCCGGCAGTTGAAGAACCCCAGATATCAACTAATCGGACTGAGAGTCCCAATGAAGTTGATAAAAAAGCACAATTGGAGGAGACTAGAAAAAAGATGGAAGAGCAGAGAAGAAAGCGAATTGAAGAAGAAAAGCAACTGGAGAAAGATCGGGAGTTGAGGCGCAGACGTGAGGGTAAAGAAATGCAAAGCCTACAGGAATGGCAACGCGAGCAAGAATTGAAGGAATTAAAGGTTTGCATGAAATTCAAATTTCTTATTATTTAATGGGAAATATATTAATAAAAAAAATGGTATTTTAGGAAAATATACGACGTGAAAAACTCGAAGAAATGGCTGCGCGAGAAAGAATACGAGCACAAATTGCTGCCGATCGTGCCGAACGAGCACAAAAGTTTTCGTTGCCTAGTGATGCGTCTGCACCTGGAACAAGTTCAGAATTTGGAACTTCAAGCGGTTGTAGCCCCACTGTAAATCCAGTTGCCCCAGATAGCACTAGAATACAGTTCCGGTTTGCTAGTGGTAACACCGCTACACATGTGTTTAATTGCCAGGATACACTCAGCAAATTACGCGAGTATGTACGTACAGATTTACTGCCTGGTACTGGCATTAAAGATTTCACCTTGGCTACAACGTACCCAAAGCGTGAACTTAATGTCGAACATGATGTACAAACCCTTGCTGAGCTGAACCTCTTTCCCAGTGCAGTTATATTGATCATTGGCAAAGAGAGTACAAGTAGTCCAGCAGCTATAATAGCGCGCTCCGGTGGGCTGCTGAACATATTCACTACGCTTGTGATGGCTATACTTTCTCCAGTTTTTTCTGTTTTTGGTTATTTGAAAAATATTGCAACCGGTGGAGGTCAAAGAAACAACAATGAGTCTGGCGCGAGCAAGCGCGCAAATGAGGAAGCTGGAGCACAACATGATGCGTAAGTCTGAATAACTTTTACCACTTGCTCTGAGTAATTTATAAGTATTTTTTTATGCTCAGCGCGAAACGTCGTAATATGGAACGTTTTGGAGGTGGTGCTACCGGTGGATCCGTCTTGGGTAACAATTCGAGCATATCGGATGATGCCGACAAAGGCGAATCGAAACCGTATCGTCGTTACGGTAGCTCAAATATACATCGCTTGACAGACCATAAAGATTCAGATGATGAAAATGCAACTTGGAATGGAAATTCCACGCAGCAACAATAGATAGTTTAACGAAACGTAGACTAGAATATAACTCATAATTTAAATATCTATTACGCATAGTTTTCTTTGAAATAAAAATTATTGGTAAAGAACAATATAATATCTATTCGATTTAATCTCTACGTGTTTTAAAGCGATTTCGTTTACTATTAACGTCATTTTTGAATGCTTTCATTGTTCAACAAAACATAATACGTCTGGCAACGCGTTTAGCACTTAAATGTCTCCAGCTGTCACGCCGAATGCAACTCTGTATGCGCTGATTAGAAAAAAACTGGAAGTTTTGACGTTTCCATCGCACATGTTCGAGCTCATATACAACATGTATTTCATTTTTCCAAGGCATCGCAACGTGTTCGTTTGATTCTCAATTCTCTACGCTGGTGGATAGTCAAAAAGGGTGGCTGCAATCGTAAAAAAAACGGCAAGTGAATTGGTTGATAGCGCGGCGTGTAGCAAATTTCCACAAAAATTTGTGTACTTATTTTTCTGCAAAAGGCAAACAAAAGCATTTCACTTGTAAAATCAATTAGCTTTTACAAATACGCAGAAAACGCATTGCAACAAAGTTTTAGTTTACGAAGTGGAAACGTAAGAGTCGCATACAGTGCATATAGATTACAACAAAAAAAGTTGAAAAAAAAAAATCACAAGCAAATGAAAAAGTTGGTGTAAATGTGAAGTTAAAAATATAACAAAAAGCAAAGTAAATGCAGTGAAGATTTTGTATGTGGCTGGTTTCCCCAAATGTTTTCTGTCCCCTTACATTTTATTGGTGTTTGTAAAAGAGTTGTCGATATTGATGTGGTATAAATTAATAATATTAATGTACAAGCAAATTAACTTATGAGCCTATTGTGGAATACAAATATTCAATTAACCCCGTGAGAAAGTAAAGTGAACTATAGACGAAACGGTAAAATTGTTTATTCGCGCAAGCAAAAAGTATAAAAAGCATCAAACGCATACAAAACAGTAAGCCGAAGCAAAAAATAATATAGCGGTAGAACAAACCAGTGAATATGCGCTAGTTGAACGTGTCTACTACTGCTGTTGCTATCACAAATAAGTTAATGCTTACCTGCACGCCGTCAACACAACTGCCCCTAAATTTTTGTTAAATATAGCCATTATTTACTTGCCGTAACTTCAAACCTGGAACGTTTGTCGTTTGTCCACAGCTTAAATACCAGAATATTCTCAATAACAAATATATTTTCTTATGTTGGATATATGCATAAGTGAGCTTGAATAACTGCAAAAAAGTGAAGTGAAGAAATAACTGTATATAATTAAAATACAAATAATATTCCAAATTTTTAAAAGGCAACTTAAAATACACGCTGTAAATTGTAATTCCGTGGCTGAAAAGGATTTTGCTCTGTTTCAACCAAATTGTAAAGTGTAGTTTTTAAAGGTAAGGATTTTAAGTTTCTACTATTTTTGTCTACCGCTAGACGCTTGTCTGCTATTTTGTTGCATCATTTAAATTTAGTAAAGAGTTAATTTAGAACTTCTGTTGCAAGAAGTCTGCAAATGTTCTGTGAAAAGTGGCAGCCCTAAAAGTAAACAAAACAAAAATTTGTGCTACGCTACTTTACGCTTCACTTTATTTCGCTTTTGCTTAATTTTGTAATCGGGGTTGTTTGCGTTTAATTTGTGACATTAGATTAAGTTTACACACGCATAAGTATGTACATAGCTGAACATATATACAAATTTTCATAATCTCTACATTGCGTATTGTGTCTAACATAATTTTCCTGATTTTTTTTTACAGCTTTTAATCAACGCTTAAAAAAATTGGAAACGTTATCGCTCTACGTTTAATACTTCGTAGAAATAATCGTCTGCTCTTAAATAAAAAATAAAAATATACAGTGTGTTTTAAAAGTGTTTATTCGTGTAAATGTCAGTTTAAAAGTGTTGTAAAAATCATATATAATATCAATTTTAAGAAAAGTAGTCATTGCAGATATTGCAATTGTAAATAATAAGTAATACAAAAATATAAATAAAATAAAATTTCATAGAAATAAATATAATAAATTAATAATCACTTTAAATTGTATTTGGAAATACAATTTTCGGTTCGCGCGTGTTAACATACTTACTGTTGTTGTGTGAAATTTTAATTGTTTGTATGGCAAATTGTTGAATGGCGGCCGTTGTTGGCCCCAAAAGGCACACCGTGAACGGATTAAGAGCCAATCCCAATCCCAATCCCAATCATAGTCATAATCACAACAGCGTTCATATAAATAGTCATCAAAGCAGTTCAAACGTCAACAATTGCTTTAGTAATACCACCAGTTCAGCACAACAGTTTGGTCATAGAGCAGCAGTGCCCGTTGTTGCTCCTACGTCGCGTTCTCGTCCGCGTATTTCAATGAGCGTATCAATGTCACTCGTACAGGGAGGAGCTGCTGGCGGTGCCCCACAAGGTGCCATTTTGGCTGCTGCAGCACCATATTATCAACCGCCAGCTGTACCACAGGATGTACAGCCGGATCGTCCCATTGGTTATGGCGCCTTCGGAGTAGTATGGTAAGTGAACACTAAAATCAATTGTTTACTTTTTTAGTATTTTGTATAAAATAAAAAAGCTATGTGAAAGCTAGATTCAAGACAGCTGCTGTCAAGCATTTATTAATATCCTGTTTTTGGTTGCATTCCTTATTGTAGCTATTCCAAATGTGGCATTACATTAACACTTCTGCGTTATCACCACCAAAAAGCAGCGAGCAGCAAGCTACCACCAAATTTATCAGACGCAGTAGTGTTAATGTTGAAAGAACTACAACAATAGCAAAGTGCTAATCAAATGTCGGTGTGTTTTGTACATAATGGCGCTTTCCCAAAGTGGTAGCATTAAAGCGGACGAGCTTATCGTTCAAGATGCATCATAATGCAAATAAAGCAATGCATTTTTTATGCATTCATATCCACCAGGTTCACACATATTTGTACATTAACGCTTAGCGTGACCTAAGCGTTCAACGTCAACTGCTGTGAAGTAGTTCATTTTGATTTGTACGAATCTCTAAAATTACATTTAATCTATGTGCACGCGTAAACACATCCGTTTGTACGTACGTAAATATTCAGTGTACCACCACCGGCACGGCAGACATTGCAGTGGTTTGTGTAGTAAAGGTTCATTGCCTTTTGCAGACGTGGCGTACTCGCTTACAAATGGGGTAAAAATCGTCCCGACAATTTTCACTGCAACTTCAAGTATTACAAAGTGTAGTACTCATAGCAGTATGTCTGACAGAAGCTACCATACATATAGGTATTTGTATATAGTTACATGAACGATTGCGCTTTGTAAGTAGAACTGTGCTGCTACCCCTCATTTCAGCAGCTGCCTTTGTTGTTGTTTCGCTTGTAACTGCTGCTTTGACGTTTACAACATGCCACAGCCGCCCTTTTTCCATCATTACCTTCATGTACAGCGAGGGTTGCTTATACATTAAATATTCTTGCTAAATACTTGGCTGTTCCTCACATCGGAAATTGTTTGTAAAAATTTTATTTTTATGAATTTTAATCAACTACAATACGGATTTGATTCGCCTAAAGTTGCTTCTGCTGCTGTTACAAGCTGGCGAATATTTTCCCATTTAATGTTGGCGTAATTATGCTTTGCTTGTGTGCTTTGTTGTTCATTGAGAATACAAATTATGATGTTGTATTTTTGTTGGTGTTGTACTGCTTGCTAATGAAAAAACAGCTGTACGAGTATCTACAAATGTTACTATATTTAAATGTATTTGTTTAATTTTTTTTGTAATTTTTTATTTGGCATAGTAAACGACTCAAAATTCATGACATGGTTTTGCACATGAGAGAGCGAAATTTAAGCAACCCTACTGCTAATATTAGTTGTATTGAAATTTAAATGTCATGTCTGCCTCATTAGATTAAAATTAAACTATTACTTTAGCAGCAAGCGCATGCTGAGCTAATGAGGCTACCAAGCTGGGTGTCATTCATATATATTTGTTAGAAGATGTTATTAAAGGGATAAGTAAGGGTTTGGATATAAATAAGGTGTTTGTAGTAGCAGTTTATATGTGAACCAGTGGCTGCAATTGTTATAGAAGACTCATGAAACGTCCTTTTAAATAAGGGAACGCTATATGTATCGATAAAGCGTGAGATATACTATTTTAAGGGTTCTTTTGAAGAAGTGGTTCCATGGTTGCATACAGAATATCTTCCGAGTTAATGAAATATGAAATGTAGAGTTCTGGTGTCAATATATTTATTTTAAGAGTGATTTTGATGAGGTGGTTGCAAGCAGCGGGTCTTCGAGTTCATGAACTATTAAATATTGAGGTCATATTTGAAAATTACTGGGAAATTTTTGGTTTATTGATAGCGATTTGAATGAGAAATATCGTTTTAGCAGACTTCATTAGAGGGAACTAACTTAACTTTGCAGAGCTATTGCTTTATTATTTATAAAATAGAAAAATTATAATGAGGGTTGAATTAAAGTTTGTATTTTCTATTGCTATTCTTATCTAAATTCCCTATGGGATTTTATAAAACTGTATGTGTGGAAAATAATTTTATTTAATATTCAATACCATTTATTCGTGTGACTAATCTTAAAATCCTCAATTAACATGTTATGATTGTATTTTGTGTTAAATAAAATAAATTCCCACAAAAGCACTCCAATTTCAAGATGTCTGCAACGAATAATATATATCATATTGGCTTGTAATATTCACATACATACTTACACGCCTAAAAATACAAGTCATGCATAATTTTTCGCGTTTTTGTTGACTTGATCTTAACTTCCACACTTTTTTTGTGGTTAATTATGAGTCCACTTGATGCAAACGATAGCATTTAAGTTGTACAATAAATCCTTAAAGCATTTAAAAAACATTAATGCGCAGCTACCATATAATTACAACGCAGCAACCCCAAGCCACGAATTCAAACCCAACCTAACCTTACCTAAAGACAAAAACAAAACAATACACGTACTTAAGAACCAGAAGTAGAAGTTGAAGTGAAAATCAAGAAACTCAAGTGTCAGCTCAGCAGCGTTGCGCGCCGAACATGCAGATAGGAAAAAATATTAAAATAATTAAATGAAAAAAGTCATAAAATTTTCTACCAACTAGTGTGCTTGCAAGTGTGTGCGTGTTGCCGACTCCTTTTTTAAAGCCCAAATTCAAGAATATACATACTCATTGCCATTCAAGTGTAAAGCGGCATTTCCGGATGCAATCAGACGAAAACTGCTTGGAGTACTCAAATACCGTTCGCTAGCTGACTGGCCGATAGGCTGGTTTGGTTGTATGATGTTGCATACATATATACGTACGTTTGTACAGGTCGGGCGCTCAAATAATATAAAACGCGTTTAAAAAATAAAGAAGAAGAATAAGGAGAAGTGGAGGTAGAAGAAGCAAAAGGGCAAAGACCAAAAAAATCAAAAAAAAAATAGAAAAATTAGTGAAAATAAAAAAACTACTAAAAGCGCCGTATTGAAGAACTCCAAAGCCAAAAGGAACGTTTTTCAGCGGTGTTCAATTTAAGTTCTGCAGCTTCTTGAATACTGCAGTGGTTGGCTGGCTCAGTATGCGATGTCGCAGAGCGCGCCACAAGTAAAACCCTAAAGGCTGTCTTCGACAACACACGAAAGCGGCTCCCTAACCGCTGCGGCAGCATTGAGGAATATATAGACATTCAAACGCACAAAGCATGCTTGTTAAAGTAAGCAATAAAAAGCCGAAGAAGCAGCAGAAAGAGAGAAGCCAGCAACTCGCTTTGACTGTTCAATATATGCAGGGGGGCACAGCAGGGGAAGTCACTAGGTCCCGCAGCAAAGTCAATGCTGATCGCAAAAGGTATTGGACAAAACAATGCAACAAAAAATATGCCCAACGAAAACCCGAATCCAAAAGCAACAGTGAAAAACACTTAAACAACTGCTCGCGAATGCGCTCGCAACCTTTTAGAGGCGATAAACTATTACCATTTTTTGTTTATTTATTTTGAATGAGGGAGAAAGGGAACTAAAGAAATTATTAATAAATCCTGTGCGCGTAAGCGTTCACATGTTGTCAGTGTAGAATATTGTAGACTGTCGGACGTAGCCCTTTCCAACGGGTCGAAATTGACTGGACCGGCGGGGTTTCGCACGAATATTGGTGTATTTTAATTTATTATGGACGTGGGACTATAGTTCCTTTGAGCTCCGCTAAATTTTGCTAATAACGGCCCGGTTCTGTAGTCACGGCCTAAGGACTGACTTAGGAAAAACGTATTATCTCGATCTGGGTTCGGTTTATAAAGTCTTTAGGGTTGCTAAGCATTGTCTTGTAAGTAAAAAGTAATATTAAGGACTGGGTTCCAAGTTGTTGACATAGTATTGTCAGAAGTGCTCCGTTTTAAATAATTATTTCTGAAGATATATGTTTCCCGAATCGAATGGCTAATCCTTGTTGTTGTAACGACATTCCTCAAATAAATGCCGATTTGACAGTGCTTGGCCTTAAATAAATATCCGGGTCCATTCCGGTTTCGTAGAACCGACTATTGTCGGAACGGTAAGGGTTAATCGTCTGTGATATATGAGTTAAAAAGTCATTCTTCTCTGTAATGTTCTATTTACTACTTGAACTCGAAACGTGATTTACTCATACTGAACATTGTTGCACACTTAAGGGGGAAGGCAGATACCAGCAGGTATCGAGACAAGTTTTTGTTAGCCTACCACTAAAAATCATATTGTTGCATCACCTCTTGGGAGCCAATGCTGCTGGCCTACAACAACAATTCAGCACAGTTAAGACACGTATGAAGACGGTGGAGAAGGACCGTACAAACGGAGTTGCTTTATCTGAGAGTCGAATGTTCGTTACAGCGCACACGACAGCGCTGCGAATTGAGAGTACACACTCGCTGTAGAATGAAGAGTTGAGTAGAGTTGAACATAGAAGAAATCGCTAGCCGATTTAAAGTAAAGTAAAATGTAGTGAAATTTCGTTGGCGAGCAGAGGAGGTAGAGCCGTTACTGAGGACAGACAAAGTGGCAGTCACAAACTGAAAAACAAAAAAAGAAGAACGAAGACGAAAATCGAGAACTGTGCACTCTTGAGCTACCTGCAACTGGTTTTGCATTCTAACGGATGAACGGTTGCTTAACGTGCACAGCCTTGCCTGGCTGCCAACGTGAACGCTACCTGCAGACACACACTTGTGCGGGTCGACGCGCGGGCTCTGACTCTGGCCCATACACACTTGTGCGACGTTAAATGAGTGTACGGGAAGGCAGAAGGCAGAGCTCGCATTTGGACAGTGCTACAGGAAAGTACATACATTTGTTAGTTTGTTAAGTGCTTCCTCCTTTGCCCTCAGTCCCGCTGTCATACGCCCTGCTCTCTGACTGACTAACGTTGGCAGGCAAAGCAAGTGCGTCCTCAGCAGCACTCAGTGCGAAACCCTCAGACAATTGAGTTAACACTTTTTCAATTTCCTTCTCATGTCCTCCTTCGCACAAATATTTATTTTTCAATGCTGCAAATAAATACAAAATATGTAGAAGACAATAGTTGCTGCTTGGCAGTAAAATCATTTTTCATGACTGCCGAGATCGATTTACTCCACGAATATTTGCCTTCATGGAGATACGAGGATTCACATATGTGTGTGTCTGTCTCTGTCTCTAAAGTGCTGCAGCGTTACATGTGCGAACGGCTTTGGGGAATGTGAATTCTGCAAGTGCAACTGTGTCAACTTTGCTTTCGCAGCAGCAAAAAAACAGCAAAAACGAGACAAAAAAGACAAATAGCACGTTTGCAAAATATTGAATTTGTGTTTGCTCTACTCAATGTGCGAAGTGTTAAGTCAATTTGACAGCAAGGCGCGGGAAAAGGATGACAGCGCAGCGGAAAGCGAGTCGATTTGCTGCGAACAGGAAGTTGAGTTTTTACAAAAACGAAAAAAATGCATCGCAAATTGCCACAGTTCAGCTATGCGTCGCTGTTTGCAAGTCTCATTTTAGTTTGCTCTAATCGCTTTAGGCGCTTGCGCCCAGCTAGCCAATTTAGTTGATCATCCAGTGAATTACCAGGCGCGAAATGTGCCAAGATTGGTCAAGAACTGTTCCCACTACAGCCTGTTCTGCGGTACCGGCATTGACCCGGATTTTAGACGACCAAGGGTTGTACTTTCGACGATTTAACCTTTTGGATCGGTAAATTATAACTGTATCTACGGTCCCACTGATACCAAAGTCTATCCATTATTTTCTCTGCTCGTTATTCACTCGGACAGTCAGCTTTTGTTTTTTTGTTCTCGAAGGGGGACTCTACAAAAGATGCGTAATTTGACGGAATGCACGATTCGTATTGGCCGCTCACCGCCCACCCTTTAAGCAGAACCCATAGAAGGTTACTTACTAAACTACTTAACTCCGTCGTCATTACTTGAAATCGCCCCACGAAACCGCCGTTAAGCATTACATCCAAGCTTAGCCTTTACCGGCCTAAATCTGGCCTTATGTTTTCGCTGCGCTGTCACTCCTTTCTTCTGAGCTTTTGCATAACTATCGGAGTCCACGTTCTCACTTTGCCCCAAACAAGCGTCGACTGGATCTTGTAATGCACATTGTTCTCCGAAGTCACTCGATTCATTGTCAGGATTTTTAATTCAGATCAGCGAGTTAATCTCCACACTTTTGTATGACATAATTCCAAAATCATTCCTCTCAACCGCATTCGCTTGTTGGGTAACACAGCAAATATTTTTTCCCCAACCCGGAGATGCTTCTTCCAAAGCCAATGTGCTCAGTTTATTTTTATGCGCGTTGGCCCGTTTGGTGAGTTACCGATGTTACTGTTGCGGTACGCGCGTGTATGTGTCGTTCGTACATGACGGTGACTATGTTGCTGCTTGCACAGCTGAGCCCGGACTCCGAACTCCGGAGCCCGGAGCTGAGCTGGCGGAAAAAGTCGATTGAGCAGCGGCGTTAATCGCCATCGCCGGTGTCATCATCCGCACTTTTCCACTTGGCGCATGCAGTCAGCGCGTTAAAGATGTTTAGCAGCATGCAAAAACAAAAATACCAACAACAACAACAACAAGTGGAAAATCGCAAACAAGCCAGCAAACTTAATTGCAAACACACGCACGCTCTCTCTCGCATATGTAACATGTGCCCGCTAGTCAAAAAACAAGGTGGATATGAAAAAAATGCCTACAAATCCAATAGAGATACTCCTGAAACATGCATACATACATACTTAGATGTCGCGACTGCGGTCCAGCCGCTGGCTCGCCTGCACTCACTCATTCGCTTCAATCGCTTGTTTATTTGTTAATTTTTTCGCTGTTTTTCGTTTTTTTTTTTTTTTTTTGCGCGCCTGCTTTGTTTGGCCCGGTCTGGTCGGCCGATCGGTCGGTCCGTCCGTCCAGTGGCAGCACCAGTTTGGACTGCGCTCGACTGGGCTCTTTTAACTGGCAGCGAGCGACAACAGCTGCCAACTGGTGGATGAACTTTGTCTGCGCCGAGGCGAGAGCTCAGCCGGCTCGTTTTAAAAACTTCTAACTGCCCAAGTCATGCGACGTCACAAGCTTGAAACAATTGCGAAGGGAGTGAGCTGGCTGGCTGGCAGGCTGGCAGAGCATTAAAACAAATGGAAAAACGAGCAAATGTTGAAAAAAGAAGAAGAAGTGTAGACAAAATCCGAACTCGAAATGTTTGGCAAGAAAAAAGTAAAAATAACACGAACAGGACAGGATATATCGGCGCAAGCAGGAAAGTTGTGCCGTTTGCACTTTTTTGCCTTTTGTTGTTGCTTTTGATTTTCGAAGGTGACCAAACGGATGGACCGAAAGCCATGCAGATATCGCCACATTTTCGTATTTTCATATTTGAACGAGTAATGCTGTGTCTGTGCCTTTGTCTGTATGTATGAGCAGAAGGGGTCAGGTCCGTTAAAAGTGTCGGTGGCATAAGCGACTGTGTGTGTGCATCGGCAATGAGTGTGGATTATCGAGTTAGAAGTACTAAACTAAACTCAACTGAACTCAGTTCAGCTAAGCTGCGCTACCCTGCTCTGCTACGCTTCTCCTTGCCTTGCTAAGCTTGCGGGTGCCGCGACTGTCGAATGCCGTTTTTCGTACACAATTCAAAGCCAGTCATGGATTGAGGGCTTAGCAGACACCCTCATTTCGTTTACACACACACACACGCACACACTCTTATGGGTTATATATGCATGTACATATGTATTTAGGTTGCTGTAGCAGTTATTCGTTTCGTTGTTTTTGGGCTGTAGGCTGCGCATTGCTTTTGTTGCCTTGATTTTTGCCCTCAATGCGATTGCTACTGTGTGTGTGTGTGAACGGATGTGGCCAGATTAGGTGTATGAAATATTTGATTGTCGTACTTTTTTATTGTTGTTGTTGGCACATTTGGCAATGTGAAATTGTGGGACTATATCTGTTTGATATGCGTTGCTTCCTTGACACCGAGTGCTTTGTGCGGGCGTGCATATGTGCTTTAATGGCATCACCTGCAGAATGTATGTGTGTATGAATGGGTTTATATTTTTACATTGTATTAATTTATGTTTAAGTTGATCCTTGGTTGGAAAAGGTGCGAGTATGAGAGATTTATTGGAAAGCGAAGTAATAAAAAATAAATAAATAAATTATGGGAATGGAAAAATATGAAAATTTTATAAATCAAATGGGTATAATATATTTAATATTAGAAAATATATTTATATTTCTACATCAAAGTATAAGAAATAAAAAAAAAATATAAAAATACAATAATAAATAATATAATAAATAAAAATAGATAATACAAATTATTGTATACACTTACGTAAAACATATCAATCGATACATGCACTAATAATTTCTTTTTATATAAAATAGTCAAATAAAAGTAAAAAAAATAAATTAAATAAAAACAAAAAATAAATTAGACTAAAAAAAAAAGAATTTAAAAAATATAAATAAAGAAAAAAAATTATTAGGTCTACAACTTTGCTTCCGCCGTTTTTCAATAGATGTCTCTAGGGTTGACAACGGTTTGACAACTTTTTTTTCATTATTTTTATTTTTTTTTCTGAACCATCAACATCTCAAGAATATTGTGTTAAAATTTTAGGTCATTCGGCGAAAAACTAACGAAGTTACAGCAGGTTGAATAACGGTACCTCCAGCTGCCTGCGCTGAGTGTACAAAATTTTCAATAGATTTTCCCAAATATGTCATTTTTAAAGTCGGTGACCAGCCTACAGAAAAAACGACTGCATCGATAGTTTTGAAATTTTGAACAAATATTCTACATATATATATGTAGCACTCGAATGACGTCGAGTTTTTCCAAAACTTTTAATTACTAACAATTTTACAATAACAAATAGGTCGATTTTTTCGCCTAAAATCGTCATTTTGGCTTGAAAATGTTACCAAAAATTGAAAAATTGAAAAAATTAAAAAAAAAACTCGACGTCAATTGAAAGATAAACTAATAAACAAAAGAAAGCATTTTGATTTTTTGGTTTCGGATGATCCAGTGATGCTGTAGGCTGGTCACCGCACAAAAACTTTTTTTCGAGGTGCCTGCAGAGATCGACGATAAATCCGTTATTCCACGCTATTTTTCGATAAAACTTTTTTTAAGTATCCTTCAAATGTTGTACTTTCATATAATAATAAGTAAAATATACCTACAGTAATAATTTTTTCTAAAAAAATTCATGAAAAAAGGTTTTTTTTCGACGAAACAAACCTTACCCCCCCTTAAATCGTTTTATATCGATCTTGGACATTTGCGTCAACATTAACCCAACAAAATATTTGTAGAGATCTGTTTGCATCCCAAACTTATTCTCAACTGAACATGTCACCAAGAAAAGTGACATTTGTAACCGTTTTTATACAAAAAAAAAACTTAAATTTACCAAAAAAAAAAAACAAAGGACCTAATATACTAATATACTAAAAACCTAATATACCTAATATATTAAAAACAAAAAAATAAAATGTAATAAAAAAAAATAATAAAAATTTATAAAATATAAACAAGCAAAAAAAAAAATTTAATCAAATAAAAAATAAAGTATTAAAATAAAATAATAATAATCCGTCTCAGAAATTTCTCTAGAATACACCCTGTGATTATGAATATAATGAATATAAATGATTAACTTAAAAAATATAAAAAAAACTTATGTAAAAATAATTAAAAGAAAAAGAAGAAACATGATTTTTTTTTATAAAACTTAAATTTTTTAAAATATATTATATTATAACCAGAAAGAGAATAAAGAGAAAAAACAAGTTTCATTGACTTCACAAAAGTTCTCCCTTTAAATCGCATTAATTTGTACTTAGCTTAAGGTTGTAAACAGCAAAAAGTTATTTTTAAAACAAAATTAATGATTAAACTAAACCATCAATAATAATTATTATTGTATTTTAAATATTATACCTCAAACTATTAAACAGAAGTCCAAAGTCTACAAAACATAGTCTTTCATTGTTCTTCGTTCGTATTTTCGGATAAAACATATTCACTATGAATTTATTAATTAATTGTTAATCAACAACAGTTAATCATTATTGTTATTATTGCATCTTGACTTTTCTCATTTCTTCTTGCAAATTAGTTGGGAATCTTTTTCAAAGTGAAGAAGTCTCTATCGAAATATATCTCTTAATTTAGACTAAATATTTTCTGATCTAATTGTTTAGGAAGAAATGATTATAAGTTCTTGTTACCTTAAACATTTTTTTTTATAAAATGTAGAATATAAAACTAAATTAACTAGAAATTAAACCGAAATAAAAAAGAAATGAAATTTAAATATTAAGGCAATTATATAACTTCAATGAGCCGTAAGGAACCCCAAAACCATCAAGAATTCGTAAACCAAAAATAAAATGCGTTGAAAAGACACCAAAAAGAAGAACCTTGGAAACACTTCTCAGCAATAACCTTAAATGTGTCCTTTGCATAACAGCAAAAGGCACAAGAAATAACACTTCAAACATACATACATACATACTTACACTTGTACATGTGTTTGTAGAATTATTTGGCGCATTTAAAACGATATAAAAGAGTGGAAAATCGAAGAAATCGAGAAATGAAAAATGCATTTTCGCTGCCACATGCAGCACAGCTTAACATGTATATATTTTTGTTTGTAAAAGTATGTAGTAATATGTATGTGTGTGTATGTGTGTGCTGCGCCTTAACGCACCAAGTCAAGCGTGCAAAAGATGCTGTTGCCGTTGACCACCACCGGCTAGGGCAAAATAATCGGTAGGCGGGGCAGTGACGCCGAGGTTGCAAGTCTGCTTTTGTTGTTGCTGTTGCTCTAAATGAACATGTGTATTTCTGCGTGACTTTGTCACTTGACATATTGAACAAGAAAGAGGCATGACGACATTGCGTATGACTTAAATGTTGCAGGCGGAATTTAGTGCGAAATATTTAATGGATCTCTGTGGCAGGTATCAGCAAACGCATGAATATACATAGATTTAGGCATATACATGTGTATTTGTATGTATTTAGTTAAGAACTGCACCAGTTTTAAGTCTTGATGTTAATCATCTTTTTGACCTTCTATTGATATTCGAAATGTTGAGTTAGTGATCTCAAATGAGCTTGAATCCACTATTATTCTTTCTTAAGGTTTTTGCTTACAATTTAATACTTCAGTACCGCATTTAAAGCTAATTTCAAAAAAAGTAAGGTTAAGGCCTTAGAAATGGTCTAAAGGCCAAATCTTTTAATCGTTGTTGTTGATGCCCGGTTAATATCTAGGTAAGATATCGAATGTACTGCTTCTTGAGAACATGTTCTGTAGAGGTTAGAGTTCAAATTATATCTTTATTTAGCTATTTCCTCGATTTACTATAGTATATTTAGTTGTAATTGAGCTTAATCTCACTTTATGTTTCCTTAAGTTGGGATTTCTGTTCTGAGTATAGAAAATACACAATAGACTTTAATACATGCAACATAACCTCAATTAATCCTTAAATTTTTTTAACATTTCTTTGTGACTACCAGCATATCCATCGCCATCTCTCTGTGTTGTGTGATACCATCATTTCCAGGATTTGAGTAGCATGTATACTCATATACATTCCATATATGTATATATGTATGAATATGCGAACTTATCTGTAAGTACGTACTAAAGTGCGTTTTAGAATATCTGTTATATGATCCGAATAATCGATGATGCGTTTCGCACTAAACGACAATGGTTCAGCCAACAATTCCTTTTGGCTGGCTTTGAGTGTGTTTGCCTCTGTCAGCGAGCGAACATGTGCCGAAATTTTTTTTTTTTTTTTGAGATTGGTCAAAGTATACAGTGAAAGAAATGATTGGTTTTGATTTTTTGGAGGGTTTTTAATATGCATAAAAATGCAAAATTCGAGGTTACATTTGTTCTTTACACTATCTGGGCAATGACTTTCAATGATGGTTTACTGGAAGCCTAATTTTCTAAATTACAGTTTTTCGAAAAAAATATTCGGGGCTTGGGCTTTGCCACACTTTTCAAGCAGTGTTTTATATTTTAGAAACTAAAATTTCCTAATTATGTTTTTTGAATTTGAGAATAATTTCACTAACCTATCTAACATTATTACCTTGATTCGAAAATTGACCATCAATAGATGGCGCTGGTGTCAAGAAATCAATACCTATGGTATTTAAGCTATTTTCATTAATATTTTCTCACATACTTAAACACTACTTTAAAAAGAGAACTACTTGCGCACCAGATTTTTTGCGGATAATAAATTTGTAAGTAGTTTTCATTATTCCTGGAATAGCTTATTCTTCTTCGAGTGCATTCTCTCTAAAAGTGGACACAAAGCGTTCAAAAAGAAAAAAGATTCGAATTTCCTTGCTGAAATCAATATGCCACCGTAATAGGACACATATTGTATGAGGCTTGGACATTGTTTTGTTTCTTTCTGCAATTTGTGAAATTCTCACAACCAAACAGGCAAGAAAATGAAAATGAAAATGAGCGCAGGAACAAAGGACCAAACAACATGTGATCCTGCAAAAAATACCAACACACACACACATATACAAGAAAACGCCAGCAGGATTATAAGAATTATAAAGTGTTTCTTTCATCGAACAATTGTAGCTGTAAGTGTGTGTGTGTGTGTGAGAGTGAGGGAAATTGTTGCTGCCGATAGCCTGATGAGGGCTCAAGCACTTACAGCACAGATGTAGTGTGTTTGCTGTGGCTGTCAGGACATGTTGCAGTGCAATGCAGTTATTTCAGCCGCAACTACTTGTCGCAGTTGCCACACATGACACTTACATCGATGTGCTGCTTGCATTTCATATTGTAAAACTACACGTCAGGGCACTTGATGCCTTTTCAGCAGGCACATATGTATATGCATATTTAGAAGCACATAAATACATACATATAAACAGCATACATTTAGTAATTGTATTACTGCAGCCATGTGGCAAGTGTAGGTAATTGAATGAGGCCGGGTCGTGCCCAAAGGCAGCTGACGTTGGCTCGCTGGCTGGCAAGTGAAATAGGCGGCAGGAAACTCGTTGCCAATTCATACTCATTGCAAGGCAAAAAACAGCAATAGCAATAGCAACAACAACAAAAAATATAGGAAGGAACGCAAATCAGCAACGAAAAATTTGCCAAGTTGGGGCCAAGTAAAGTATGCAAATTCTTATTGCAACCTGCGCTTTAGTTGCCTGATGCAGCACACATGCACACATACAGCGAACACTCACTAACTATGAACGGATGTCATTATTGGGGCAACTAACGAAAAATGAGATTTCCAGTTGTGCCACTTTACAGCTGAGTTGGCGCTTGCAGCAGCAATAATGTCATATTAGCAAAGTATGCATAAGTAAAATGTGTGTGTGTGTGTGTTCATATACATACTTGTACATTTATACATACATATATAGGGTGTATATTTAAGCTGGTGCTCATGTGTGTATTACCATATTTAAGTATTACTGTATGTGTCACCATTTTAGGTTTTCATCAAATTTGCGCCTGTGTTAGTGTGTGTGTATATTGCCGTTGTTGGCTCCTTTTTATTTTGCCCTGAGAAAAGAGAAAATTAGTTTAAATTTGTGTGCGTATTTTGCTCAAACGAATTTTTGCACTTTTCCTTGTACCTGCAGCTGCAGTGACCCTTGCAACATTTGCCACATTCATTTTCTTTTTTTTGTTTCATTATAAACCAACATTTGCACCTCTCATAGTAAATGAGTTTACTTTGGTATTTATTAGCTAAACGTCATTTTGCGAAATTTTTGGGACTAAATTCATCTCAAATTGCTAAATTTTTACTTTTTTGAGGTTTATATATACAGATTTTAAACAGAGTTTAACGTTTTATAGAAGTTAAAATAATAGAAAAATACTTTAGAATGATTAACGGTAATATACAACCAATCTTAAGGGGTTCAGTTGGTTTTAGAAGCTGAAAACAAGGGTATTTTTCAATTTTTTTAATACATCAAATTTTATATATTTTTTAAACAATTCAGGTTATCAAAGATTCGTATTTACATAGTATTTCGTGAAATTTTTATTCAATAATTCCGAAAACTTAGCCGATGGTACCTCCTCTCTCATGATGTGTCAAAAAAAAAAAAAGGATTCACGGCAAGAGCCGTGGTACACCTAAAATCTAAAAATCAAAAATATTTCTATAGTACATGGATAAATCTAGCTAATGAACGAAGTAACAAAGAAAATATTTATTAAAATTTGAATTTTTAACAAAAAACTCACTTTTTTGGTAAAATTTTCGGCATATGGCATATGGCTAAAATAAAAGTTGTAATAAAAATAAAAGAAATACTTCGTTCATTAACTAGATAATGTTATTTCAAAGATGTGTGCAAAATGTGACCACAACTTTTCAAGAAATCGTGTCCACCGTCTTGAAATATTGAGTTTTGAGATAAACACATTTAAAGTTTTACATTCAATCAATTCAATCTCTTAGAATTTTACTCGGATTTATTTCATATTCTGAATTTGAAATTTTGAAAATAGTAAGTCAGGCACAACAGACATATGTACTATTTTATCTTCATTACTATCTGAAATATCAAAGTTCGATATCAGTAAACTAAATATAAATCAACTGATGGCTTTGCCTAAGTATTTTTCGATATCTTACTTAATTTTTGGATATTGATAAATAACATTCGTGGTTATGGTACGAGTTTGCTCATGTTATGTATTTAGTGTAGGAATATCTGGACGTCGGTAACCTATCGTCATTATCACCGACGTTATTTCGACACGCTTCAGAGGTTTCAGAGCTCTTTTGATATGTCAACCTTCACAAAAAGGCCAAGGAACATTTAATTACACCGGTGAACACGATTTTTGGGTCTGACAACTACATGTTAAATTTTAGTTTCTCCTATGACAAAAATAAGGAAAACATTTTTTTTTACGGATAAAGTTCGCTTTCGTAGAAATCAGGAACTAAGTGTTTTGCAATATTTTAAATCAGAATCCAAGCAGGAAAACAGAAACTCAAAAAAAAATATTTTTTTGTTCACCGATGTTATCGAAGAGAGACAAGTGGACGGGACAATCTGGAAATCAATAAGACTGGTCATAGCAATATTTTAGAAATGTTAAAATAATCTATTTAGATTTAGAATCTATTTGGATTATTTTAAGATACTATAATGACTGTTAGCTGAACAACACGATCGTTCACAAAAATTATTACGACAGTTTAAAAGCTAAAGGTCATTAGTGTCATAAGGCCCGAAATTACCATTCCAATATACTAAATGAAAAAATTTTTAATTTCTTAATATTTTCTATAGTTTAATATATACTTTTTCTATTCAATAAAAGAAGAAACCCGCATTGTGTTTGCAAAACGTGGCTGGGAGCAAAACGCAATTGAGGTTTTGCTGTCAAACGCTTGCCACACAATGTTCTACTTTCCACGACAAAAGCGCCAACAGCTAGCTGAACATGTGATCAAAACAACAAAAACAGCAGCAACACATGCACAGTGTAGAAACAACAACAAGTTGCATTTATAACAAATTGCAATACATACAACAAACAGCAAAGTAATCCGTGAAATAATAATAAAAAAAAACACAAACAGCAAAAAAGTTGGGCAAAACAAAATACAAAAGCAAACGAAAGCAATAAAAAGCCGAAGAAAAGCGTTTTGCTTTACAAGCAAGCATTCGATTTTTTCTTTATGCTTCTTCTTATTTTTTACTTATATACTTACGTTTTCTTATTACTTTTACAATCACCTTTGTTGTTGCTGTAGTTGTTGTTATTACAACCGGCACATGCTTGTTGGCAGCATATCAAGTTGAAGCTAAGCAATTATGCGTATTAAATGTTATTACTGCTGCTGCTGCTGCCGGCAGCCTCCTCATCAGCAGCCTCCTCATCCACACACACACACACACACACATCCATCGAATGCAGCGCCGTCGTCGCCTATCTACGGGCGAGTCAAAGCGACCGACAGGCCGAACCAGATAGCGTCAGGTTCGAGTGATGACGAGTGACGAATGCGATTGCTAAGTGACAGCTGCACGTTGTGCATTGCATTAGACTGCCCACTATCTCTTCCTCCCCACATCATTGTTGTTTTTGTTTGCAGTAATAGTTGTTATCAATCGCTGACATTGTCTGCCGCATTGGAAAATGAATATTATTATAAGATGCCTATGTCTGTGTGTGGTGAGTCCAAGTGCTTACGAAATACCTTTCACATGCATTTTCATATTCATATTACATACACCTTTGTGTGTGCGTCGGGTTGTATGTTAAGTGCAGATGCTTTAGCAGTTAATGCATTCATTTGTAGTTAATACATATTCCACGTCACTTCACTTCAACTATTGGAAAATGTTACATAAATACATACATACATATATGGAAATCAACAAATGTGTTTGTATGTGTATAGAAAAGCACTTACTAGCTCAGGCATTCCCATATATGCATATATTATTTGGAAAATCGCACACAGTTCGCTGTTTTCCCTAGTCAAGTTTCACAACACGTGCATTGGGTGCCCGCTCTCTCCTCCGCCTCCGCGCTGCGCAACATTATATTGAGGTAATGAAATATTTATCGAATTGCAATTGTTCGACTGTCGTCTATGGGTCTGTTTGCACGCTATGTTATGTATGCTGCTAATGACATAGTAAGTGTTGCCCTTATATGCAATTCTGTTGTTGCATACATTTTTTTACTGTTGCATATGCTTATGTAAACCTACATTTTTGCTTAATATTTATCCCACAGTGTAATGAGCTAGTTATAAACAAACTAATTTTTTACGATTTTGTGTTTTATGAATTGTCAACGATCCGGTTGTGGATCGAAATATACCCGTGTCAACCCAGTTCGAAACAGACAGAAAGCTTTGAAGCCAATATATGTAGATTCTTAGGAAAATGTTTATCTCGATTTTATTTGATTCGACTGAGTCCTTATTTAGAGTATATTTTATGAGTAGACAACAGTACTGGACATAAAAAAACAATCGGTTTTCATTATGAGCTCATAAAGGGTGTTCCATTTCGAGGTTTCCTACTTAAAAAAAAAACACAGCAAATTCAAATGTAATGGGGAATTTTATTATCATTTAAAAGCACATTATTTGACATTTATTTTTTAAAGATTATCTCTTTTAAATTCTGACCGCGCCTACGTCTCAGATGGTCCATTCGTTGAGTCCAATTTTCGATGACACCTTCGAGCATTTCGACTTGTAACTGACGAATGACTCGCGTGATGTTTTTTTAAGGTCTATATCGAAGCGGGATTGTCCGCATAGACTTTAGACTTTACATATCCCCACAGGAAAATGTCTAACTATGTGATATCACATGATCTTGGTGGCCAATCGACCTGCCCAAAACGTGAAATTATCTGCTCACCGAAGTGTTCTCTCAATAAATTCATTGATTGATGCGATGTGTGGGCAGTGGCGCCGTCTTGTTGACCCTGAATGTCGCCGAGATCACGAGCTTCAATTTCAGGCATCAAATAGTCGGTTATCATGGCGCGAGAACGGCCACCATTAATGGTTACATACTCCTCGGCATAATTTTTGGAGAAATATAGACCGATGATTACACCGGCCCATAAACCACACCAAGCCTTTGTTTTTTTTTGTAAGAAATGGCAGTTCTTGAATCTCTTCAGGTTGCTTTTCGTCCCAAATACGGCAATTTTTGTTTGTTTACATATCCAATGAGCCAGAAATGGGCCTCATCGTTGAATAATTTTGGCTCGAAAACGCCGGATCTTATTGGAACTTTTCAAGACCCTATAGAACGAAGCGATGTCACTTGGGAAGATCTAGCGGCTTTAGTTCTTGCACAAGCTTTATTTTGTACGCTTTCAATTTAAGATCTCGTCGTAAAATGCGCCAAGTCGTTCCATACGTCGGTCCGAATTGCTGAGAACGGCACCGATTGGACTCTCCACGGTCGTGGTTTACACTCTCTGTTACGGCTGCTATATTTTCTTCATTGCGTGTTGGACGTGGTCTGTTCGGTCGACCAATCGCCCACTGATCGACATACCAATTTTCATGCTCTTTCGCCGGGCATGCCGCTGTTTTCTCATTTATGGGCTCAAAAAAGGTTTTTGCGCAGGCAAATTGAAAAATTACTCTACCGCCTTTGCTCATTAATTTGAGAATTTAAGTTTTTTTTTTGTGAAAAGGCAAATAAAATATTCTAAAAATTATCGCCTTTAAATCGAAGTGTGTCAATCGTTTCGTGGAATTCAATTGCGGTATTTCCTGTACCACCTTTTGTCTGCGCCTGCTGCCAACATTTATCCACTCACCAACACTGCTGACTGAAATATATGAGGCTTCATAAACGTACTTCCAAGGTGCTTAATAAATTTTGTGAGCACAAGCCACAAAACTGCAAAGTAGTCTCACATTTTTTCCTTCTCATTTTTCATACATAATCTTTCATTTACGAGCACTTACGAACTAACAAAAGGTAAAGCAAAGAATGCCGTAGCCATGCCGTGCGCGTTGCGGCTAATACGGCATTTGTGTCTTGCGGTTTTTTGCTATTGTGCCGCTTCTTTTTTACTTGCGCTTGCAACACTGTGCCCAAAATGCGGGCTCGAAAGTACCCAAACGTTCCGTCGCGCCAGAGGCAAAAGTTCAATTAAAAATGCTGCGCAGCCGATGATCGAGACTGGGCTAACTGACCGACGACCAAGCGGTCAGCATGATGTGCTGGTGTTGCAGGCGCTTGCGTGCGGATAAATGCAACACTGTAAGCAACGAGTAAATTTGCAAGAAAGCTTATGATGCGCTTGTGTTCATGTGGCACATTGGCTGCCTGAACGGTCGCTCGCCTCGTAAAGTGTCCATTTCAGTGGGCCGGAGTGCGGAAGAGCGTGTGCCAACTTTGGGTTGACCGGCCCCATTGCGTGGCGTGTCAAAACGTAACTTCAACTTGGGATAGGTTGGAGCGTACGGCGCGTGCAGGCGAACTCCCGCTAGGCAAACAGCAACGACAACAACAATTGGAAAACTGCGAAGGAACGTGCGCTGGCTGCATTGTGGATGAGTTGTTGCTTGGCTGCATGAAATGCGCAACAAAAAAGACGTAACAATACAAAGGAATCGAGAAACAGTTGTACGCCAAAGTACAATGTACCTTAGTCCACGGCAAACAAGCAACAACAATGGCTGTAACGAAATGCAAAACAAAGGACACGAAGAAGCGCCAAACGGGTGGAAAGAACCCAGAACCAAGCCAATATGTTGCGGTTAACGTTTGTTGTTGTTGTTGGTTGCGTGGTACGCAACAGCTCCAATGGCGCGACCACAGAGTGCAATGAACGTCGTGTCCAGCGTCCACACCGTCAACCACTTGCCTGCGCCTCGATCCGCCTGGTCTTCAATTGGGTTCCTTTATTTTTTGTTGCTTTTTCTTTCCACCATCTTTTGATGGCTTTTTCCGAGTGTGTTAAATTGTGTATGCGCGCCAGCAGCAATGCCCCCAGCTCATTTGTGTTGTCTACCCGCGCGATCCGCACTCTTCACTTGTGACTCCTCCGTCACCCTCTGCTGCTCCTCCATTTCGGTCGCTCACAATTCACAGCTGTCTACTGCGCATGCGCATTGTTCGTAAAACTTTTCGTTAATAAATTGCTTAGTCTCAGGCGCTGCACCGCTGCATGGTTCCACAATGCGTTGGCCTTTGCGGCCCCTAGCCAGCCAGCCAGCCAGCCAGCCAGCCAGCACATACGAAGACACAAAGACGTGCTTCACATATGCGTAGTCGTCTTGTGCTTTGCTGACTCGTCGGCATCCGCGCCGTTGTCGTCGTTCATTATCTGTGACCATCTGCCGTTTTTTGCCATCATAATTTTATTGCTCAACCTCCACTTGCTGCTGTCGTCTAACTGGCACTATAGTCTGGCAGACCTTTGTGCCCCCATTCGGTGCCACTAAATACACACATACATATGTACATGTGTGTTTGTTGTATTCAGCTTCAAAATGCAGGTACTGCTCCGTCAGTGCGCCCCTGTCAGTAGTGGTTCAATAAAATTACTGCTAACTATAAGCATTTTTTCATTGGTAATAATTGCCATTTATCTTCTGCTACCGTTCTTCTTCAATTCTTAATTCTTTGTACGTTGAATTCCACACTGCTTTCAGTCAGCGAAATCTCCAAACTTTTTTTTTCTACATTTTAACCTTCTGGGTCCATTATGAACCTTCAATATATTCCACATGTCGAAAGCAGTTGTGACAAAAAACGCCAGGTGCATTCAAATTTTTGCGCCTTTATGCTACACAGCCTTCTCTTGGCGATTCCACCTTTTTTCCTCAACCTGATCAGCTTGGCAAATATTTGCCAAAATTCACTAGTTTCATTGTCGGCGCTGATCACAGTGTCTTAAAAACGGCACATTTGCCCTTGTCGTCTCCGCCATTTTATGCTTCGAGTACTCATCTCGTTTTATGATCTACCAGCCACTTTAGTGCCCTGTTAAGCTGCGTATCTGATTTCGTTCTTGTGTGTAGATCCTTTTTGATCTGAACATTGTTGTTAATAGTTGAGTTGCCCCGTAGGAAATTGTAAGATTACTTACAGTTTAAGAGATAACGGGATTTGGTTTGATTGGAGAGTGAGGTTGGTGCTTTTTTTAAATCCCGGAAACCTCGAACTGTCTGTGTCATAATGGTTTTAGACTAGAATCTAGAAGGAGAAGTTTAGAACCTCGCATTCTCCATTGGTCAGCATAACATAGTTGTCTGATATGATCAGAAAAAGATACGGGTTTCCTAACAAGACAACGAAGAGCTGTCGGTCGGTCTAAGTAGGTCTTGCTAGTTAGGTCTCTAAAAATAAGTCGCTTACTGTTGACAGTCATTTCTTTCCCACTTGCCAGTCTCCTCTACTCTCTCTTATTCGAGCCACTTGTACAATTCTGTTACCCCCGCCAACTATTGTCTACTTGAGTTGTTATTTTAGTGCTTCTTCATTTCACTCCTGCCTGTTTTTTACCTCCTTCCACCATTATTACAAACGAATATCACGGTTTGTATGCTTGGTATTTTCTCACTCGTAATTTGATAATTTCTTTTGTTTGTGATCGTTTTATCTCTCGCTCTAAGGGCTCACTTACCGTCGTCGTTGTCGTCTTGGGCAGCGTCTTCATCGGCTCCATCGCCATGTTCATCATGTTCGACATTATTTTACTTTGTATATTGCTTGCACCTTTTCGTTATGCCTCTTGGTGTTGTGTTGTAAATAAACACTCTGCACCTGCATTTCGGGTTTTTTCTCCACTTACCTTAAGCACTTACCTGCAACTGTTTATCCAATTTCACAGGTTGTAGGGTCTTAGTGTATCGTTTGGTTCTTCGTAGAAATTATGCTGTGTCGATCATTGATTTTCAATTAAGCATTTGAGTATGCAATTGCCAGCGATCGGAGATAAGTTTTATGTAATTTGGTAGGCGACTCACATATTTATCATAATTTGATGGAGTACATATTAGCAGTTATCTTAAGAGTTCAATTTAAATTATTTTACATACATATTTACATATCCAGTGTAGATGATTTTCATCTAGATATATTTTGATTGTAGGAATGTTAATTCGGAATAACATGTCTAAATAAGATCTATTTAAAGAACAGTTTAATGGAAACTTTGAAATCCGTTTGATGATCTTCAAAAGGCTACTCTGAAGCTGAGATTTGGAATTTGATCAATCGAATTTGTTTTCTCAGTTTTCTAATATAAGTGCATAAAAAATAAGTGCACAAGGTAAACTACTATAATTATCTTTCATCCTTTTTGCGTTTCGAAAGGAATGGAACTTCTTAAAATGACCATTCGAGCCATCAACACGATCTGAGACCCTCGTAATGTCGATTAAAAATTGGATTGGATACTAAATGCTTTCAAAGTACAAAATTAATGAGAGTGGCGAATCGAAGAAACAAATGCTATACTCTTTGTGTAACCTTATTTTTTCTTTCACATCGAAGTTTCGTAACAAGAGAAAGAGAGAACTGAGCGAGATGGAAATAGAAGAAAGAAAGATAGAGAGTAAAAAGAGAAAGAGATAGAGAGAGTGTGCAAAGCTCGATGCTCAAATAAATCAAAAATCAAATAATAGCATGATGATGAAGAAGAAAAGAAAATTCGGGAAGTTCGGACTTAGGGAGTTAACCTTTTTATGCGCCTCCATGAAAAATTTATTCTTGCTTCTCATTTATTAAATGATTTAGGGAGAGTTTTTACAGACTTTTGAGAAGTTAGCCTCTGGTATCACTAAGAGGTATTGAGGGAACATTAACATTAGAGACTCTAAGAACTCACAGTCAAGTTATTTAGTCCATTTAGGTAAGGTCTTGGTGTATCCATGAGGTTTATAAATATCTGGTTATACAAAGCTATTGATTTTCTCGATTAAAGGGATGTTAAATCTCATACCCTAACCTCAGATGCTGATTCACAGAAACATTGATTGGTTACTTAAAAGAATTGGCGATTAACAAACGGGAGGTGATATTGTAAATCGATAAGACTTCTTGAATCGGGTATTCGATGTATGTCGATATTGCTCTGCTTTGAGGTCGTATTCGCCTTATTTCTATTACTGACAACGTCATATACGAGGGTGGTCCGACAATAAGAAGCTGAGTATTTATCGTATCGCTTTCGTATATATGTATAGTCTATATATAATTGTATATTTGTATGCAAGTAACGTGAATGTAGCACATTATTCCAGGTAACACAGCAAATTTCCACTTAAAACGATAAGAAAAAGGAATGATCTAACCAATTAAATGAATCGACATACATTGGTGAGTCGTTTGCTGTCGATTTCTGGAAAACAATGATTTGAATTAATTACATTTATTTTTGGGTGTAGTTAACATTGTAGGAAATATTTCAAAATAAATACAGGACAAAGGCGAAGCGTCGACTAGATTACGACGCCCTCAATTAGTTTCTTGAATGTAAGGCAAAGACACGTACAAACACAGAGCCACACAACATGTGACGAGTGCAAGTGTACTCAATTAAGACGAACACACCGAGCGAGCGAGCGAAGAAATCATAACAAACCGTCCAAACAAAGAAAGAAGGAAACGTGTGACTACAAAAACTCAAATGAACCAAACAAACTGCTCAAACAAAGCTAATAACGAAGAACGGATCGAACAAAGCGATTTTTGTGAAGGAAATTGAGAAAATAGCTTGAATGGCTGAGTAGCTGAATGGACTTATTACTATGTATAGTATATATGTATGTGTATGTGTATGCACATGGATGATGGCGAGTTACCTTCACAGGAACTGTGTCGGAAAATTCATCAACAGCAAACAAAGAAATCAATAATTGCCAATGAAGCGGGTGTGAGCAGGCGGCAAGGTGTGGAGCGGAGTGTGGCGCAGCGCAAAAGGAAACCCGCCTGTCAGGTGTACTACGACGCTGACATTCAAGCGCCCACAATGCGCTCAGCTGGCATTTGTTCGTATGCGGATAACTTACTTAATGCACAATTCAATCCACGTTTTTATCTATGTATGAGTGTGAGTGAATGTGTCCCTGTGTTTGTTTGCGGCGAATGGCCATCAACGGCGATGTCAGTTGCAGGGCAATTCAGCGAAACAGGACAATGAAGCATTTACTACACACATACTCGCTTATGTATAACTGTATGCATATACATATCTATTCACATGTTTGTAGGGATGTGTGTGTGTGTGTGCCTTTGCAAAATGAATGACAATGGCAAACGTTGTCCGTGTGGACATAGGGAAATTGGATCGGTTTTTACGACTCACCGCCGCGCCCACGCAAAGTGTCCCAGTAGTGGCGTTGTGAGGTCAAATTAAGAGGGCATGCATACTCATATGCTTTATGGTAGCGGGACACGTTAGTAGTTTCAAATTTATTTAGTTCATTATTTGGCGTTGCCATACAGTTGAAAATATACATTGAAAGAACTCAGTGGCCGCAAATATCAAACGAATGCAACGAAATTGTGTAACGCAACAAAATAACGTCACGCTTGCACTGTATCTAGTGGCACTATTAGGAATGCAAGATCAATTAGTGGATTCTTTTGGAAATTTTTAAAGTAATTTAAGGATGGTTAAAAAAAATGTTGCCAGCTGTTTGAAATTTTTGAAAATAAATATATATAAATTAATTAGTGAGATATAATTAATTTTTAAAATTATATAGAAAAAGTATAATTGGGAATATTTTTGCGTGTAGTTGCCACCTTTAAGAAAATCTTTAAACATGAAAATTTATAAGATCCACATGTTTACTTATTTTACTTTTCAAAACAAAGAAGTTTAAGAATTTAAATTAATTTTGGGATGGTTTAAATTTAAAAGGTTGCCGCCTCTCTTGAAAAATATAAAATTTAGAGGAGAGGAAAACTTTTACTTAGCTTACTTATCAATATATAAAAGTTTAAGAACTCTTACTACTATTCTGACAATATTTTTTAGGAGTATTGCTACCTATTCCAAATTCATAACATTTTTGATTTTTTTTAAATTTAATTCCATTTTATATAATACATTACAATATATTGTATCTTACTTTATGATTCATAATATCTCTTAATAACATTATTAATTCTTATTTTCTTTCTCTCTTTTCCTTTTAGGTGAGTACACAACAATAAACAAATACGAGAGTTATGAATAATTTGAGTCCATTGAGACCATGGATGCTTAACTTTAAAATATGTAAGTTTTGTATACATAAAGACATATTGTAAGGTTCTGAGCCTCTAGAGGAGGAACGGGATAATATGAGAATATAATTTTCAGAATTTCTACTGAGATTTTCTATTCTAACAATATTTGAATATTTTTTCTGTTTTTTTCTGTTAGCTTATGGCCTGAAATACACTTCTAATGTTTAAAGTAACTAGTTACAACCTTTAACTATTCGGAACCTATTTAAAATTTATATATTACCACTACAACTAGTGACAAACTAGTCATAATCGGACTAGTTCAAATACAACCGGGTATTTCTCATAATTTTAATTATTAAGAAGTAAAATTTTATAATTTGTTGCTCGCTTGTGATGCAATAAACTTTCAATATATTGCATATTATGTATGTGTGTTTATGAAATTTATGAAGGGACAGACAATTGAATTCAATTAATGTCAACTTGAGTGTTTTTTTTTTTCATTAAAGGAGAGCTATATATTTATGCTTGTATATATAGAATACATATGTATTTCGGTACATAGTAAATAAGCAACAAAAATTGCAAATTATAATAAAAGGCAAACACACTTATGCGTACACATGCACTCACAGTACCGTATTTTAAGAAATGACATGACTAACTCATTATTCCAACAACACACACACTACTCTACTCTACACGCATGTTGGCAATTTAATTGATGATGCTTGGTAAATATTGAAGCATCATATTTATGAGCCATACACACACACATACACAACGGCGCACTACAAAATACATTTATTTGTGTGTGTTTTTGTTGTCGCTGTGCGTTCATGTCTGGAAATAAAATGAAGGGGAGCATTAAGGTTATTTTTATACAAAATATTACCATAAATAATCAAGTTACACACACTTTGCATTGATTACCCCCTACATGGCGTCGGGCATACAAGCAGTCAGACAGACGGACGGACGAGGGCAAATTGATGACATTATTTATAATCTCATGTTTGCAATACGGTCTCAGAACAATGGCGACCAAAGATAAAGGCACTTGCCTAAGCGTGCAATAAAAAGGATCTGCTGTCTTTTAAGATACATTTGTATCTTTGTATGTGTGTGTGTGCATAAATTATATGTTTTTTTATTTTCGTACTAAATTTCAATGCGAAAATCCATTTAAGCTCACATAAATATGATGAAGGTCTTATCGAGCTCAATCACTACTTCCATATTGCATTAGGCTGATTAGTTGGAGATTAGTGTGCGAGGTCTAACGTATTAACTATTGGAGGGAAACTCGACAATCTTTTCAACAGATCCATTTAAAACCGTTCCACCCCCAATAAGTATTTTTTATTTCTAACGGTATTTTAATCCTTACTTTTCCACAGTATTAACAGAATTAATATTTATTTTTTTAACTCTTTCCACTTCGCTTTATTCCACAATACTTTTTTTTAATATTTATTTATTTATTAATATTTTTTAAGTTTTTTTTTCTAAGTTTTTTTACATTTTATGCTTCGGAAGATTCGTTTAGTCTTCTTTCACCTCACACCCCCACTTTTTTTATTGTAATTTCAAGTGTGAAACATTTCCTTTTTCTTCGAACTTTTACGAAGTTGTTGGCACGGACATTCCATTTCTTTAAATCCGAACGTTAGAAAGATCTTATGTCAAGTTTGGGTATGATTTTTTGGTCGTATTTTCTTTCCAGAATGCAAAGTCTCAGGTTCTTATCACAATAAATTGATCTACTTATCATAGAAAACTACCATTGAAATTAAACAAAGGCTTCTTCTTCTTCTTGACTGGCGTAGGCACCGCTTAAGCGGTTATAGCCGAGTCCGCAACAGCGGGTCACGCATCTCTCCTTTTGGCAGTTTGGCGCCAATTAGTGTATTGCCAAGTGAGTCCAGGTCCTTCTCCATCTGGTCCTTCCAAAGGAGTGGAGGTCTTCCTCTTCCTTGGCTTCCACCAGCGGGTACTGCATCGAACACTTTCAGAGCTGGAGCATTTTCGTCCATTCGAACAACATGACCTAGCCAGCGTAGCCGCTGTCTTTTTATTCGCTGGACTATGTCTATGTCGTCGAACAACACATACAGCTCATCATTCCATCGTCTGCGGTATTCGCTGTTGCCAATGTTTATCGGGCCGTAAATTTTCCGCAAAACTTTTCTCATGAAAACTCCTAGCGCCGTCTCATCGAATGTTGACATCGTCCACGCCTCTGTACCATAAAGTTGGACGAGATTGATGAGGGACTTGTAGAGTTTGGTTTTTGTTCGTCGAGAGAGAACAATACTTGTCAATTGCCTACTCAGTTCAAAGTACAACCTGTTGGAAAGTGTGATGGATTTCCAGGCTGACATTGTTTTTGCTGTTAATACTGGTTCCCAAGTAGACGAATTTTACTACAACTTCAAAATTATGCCTGTCAACAGTGACGCGGGAGCCAAGCGAATGCGCTGACTTGGTAAATATTAATATCCGTAGTTAAGTGGCGTTTAATATGTCTAAAGTTCTCCTTAAAAAGTTCTTCGCGAATCCGTCGACTAGTTTGGTATTAATCAAATATGAGTAAAATTAGCTGTCTGCAGTTATAGATATCTCAATTTAGTGGTTTGTTGGATCTAATATAAATGTTTGGACCTGAAAAGGTTAAAAGTCTCAACTGTGTGTCATCTTCAAACTATTCTCCGATTACGTCAGTGTAAGGTGAATCCAAGACTGTCACTGAAGAAGACAAGTAGTAGTCAAAATCTACGAATTCTCGAATACCATAAATCTGTAGTAAAGAAGAACAGGAACAAGGGTCACTTTATACACCAATTTTTGGAAAAATTATTCTATTTTTTTTATAAAATTCTTTATTTCTTATCGAGTTTTATTTATTGCCTCACTATGTAATTAAAATTACTAAGCATTGCTGCCCCATTCACAATCTCGCTTGACAATCATCGGCTTTCCACGCAACTTAAATTCCGCCCCCAAATGCATCATCGACAAGGAAACCAGCGAACAGACGCCAAATGTCTCTATTTACTTTATCCAATAAACGACACTACGTCAGGGTTCTATTAACAGAACATTTGATGGGTGCTATAGCAGCTGACTATTAGTTGAATATACTTTCGAGTAACAACATATATATCTACTCGTTTATTCCGTTATTTGACGTGCTGACGTCGTCGCTGTTGTTCACTCCCACTTAAAGTGCGAACAAACGAACGGCCGCGATTATTTGCGAAGACCACACAAGGCATACATATCTACATATGTATATGTGTTTGTGTTGTTGTGCTGCCAGCTTCCCCACCAAGCGCATGCTGGATACCTTTAACGACGGTTGCTCCATTTAAGATCGATGACCTTCAATAAATTTGTGTCATTTACAAGCAGAACGCGAGCAACCCGATTCGGTATTTGAGTAAACAAATACACATGTATGTATGTATATATATATGGATCGAGGCTGTTGGTTTTGGTGGTGGTGTTATTGAGTGGCTGTTTTTTTGCCACACATTGTTGTCTCCTGCGCCCGTTGGTAGGCTGAAATTAGTTAACGTCAGCTTCCACTTTGTTATTGTTGTTTTTATTATTTATTTTTTTTTTGCTGGTAGTACTTTCAGCGCCCCGTTGGTGACACTCACACACAGCTTCTCACACTAGCATTCATGCGACGGCGAAAATTTATTTTTCATTCTCTGCTGTTATTATTGTTGTTGCGGCTGATATGCTGACTTAACAGACGATGCAATACGAGTGCTCTGGCCGCCAGGGTTGTATGCTGATTTTATTTATTTACAATTTTTTGGTTGCTTTATCCATATCGATTTGAAACGAAATATGGGTTGTGCGCCTCGAATTTCGGCGTTTTAATTATTTTGCTTAAGGGTTTCCGCTTTTTTTATGTTTTTTTACTGTTGTGCTGTGCGCTGGGCGGCTGTTTTAACAACTTGGATTCTCGTTTTGGCATTTGTTTTCGATATGCATTTACAATATTTTCACGCGGTCGCTGAAAATTCGCTTTGTTTTTGTTTTGAAAACATTTTCGTATATGTGTATACACCAATTGGCGTCTACTTGGAAACGCTCGATGTTATTTGATTAATCTTTTCATATAATTCTTGTGTTTTATTTGTCTTAGGCAAATCAAAAAGTGATCTAGCATGAGAAATTGTCTTTTTAGGCGTTTTAAACTCATAATTCTTAGACATCCCATAAGAGCTACTAAAACAACAAAATTAAGTTTTTCAACTATAGATTGAAATGGTGTCAAAAATTGCATAAAAGTTACATTTAAGTATATACAAGTGTTACCAAGTGCTTCCATTTCGCTGCCAACAGCTGTATATATAACTTTTCGCTTACTTTTTTTTATAATTTTTACATTTATTTAGATTTTATTTTTGCCTGTATGGGCTAGTTGACACATGTATTTATGGTTATATCGCACATTCGTGTGTGGAAATTTATTTTTTGAAACCACACAGCGACAATTTGCAGGCGTTGTAACTCAATAAATTCTCTATTTATGTGCTTTTTTCACTGTGTGAATGGGGCGGAAAATACGTAAAAATTGCAAAGCCTAGTAACAACTTCTTTTTTCGCTTAGCTGCGTCTAAAGCGCTTTGTTTCGACTGAGCTCTAGTTGGCAGTTAGCTGCATTTTAATGAAGTGCTTAATTTATTATTTGAATTGCTTATTCAATATGTGCTTTTGGCTTTTTTGAATTAATTTAATGGTTTTGATAGTTTTCAGGGGTGTTTTTGAATTTAAGTTTTCATAAATATAATATAAAGTGGGGTTAGAACAATTTCATCCCCGATAGAAGATAATTTAACCGTCCTGTTGTTAATATTTAACACTGGTAGCATAACTGTAGATACTTGCTCCATTTGGAGTATTAGGTTCATTAAACGTCTAACTCATGAGACTAAACTTCACAGTCTCTTAAAGCTATCACATTACTATTATTCTGGAAACAAATATTTTTGGTGCTCCGAAAGATAAAACCGAACAATGGTTGGTCATCGAATTATTAAAGTGTTTTAAGAAGTAAGTCCCCTCCGAATCTACACCCAGTCTGTTTTTCGAATCACTCTGTATTCGACCAAAAATAAACAAGCTAATAGCCTTTTCGCACAGGAGTTAATTGATCAATTACCCGACCTTTGTTCGATTAAAGCGATGATTTATATCGATTTATAAAATCTAACTTTTCTAGATTAATTTTTAATCTAATGCAAATCGAGTAGAAACTGGAATGCAAATTCTTAACAAAATATGAAACAGCTGATGAAAGTTAACAACTTCTTATGAACTGCAGAAACAAAAATTTATAACAGCTAATCATTAATCGAGTAGCCGGCTATGCGAAAGGCAAAAACTGATTTCTCAATTATAATCTGAATGTATTAAATTAATTGGGCTGTGCGAAAAGCTATAAGAAAATATTTGAAAAATGAACTTTACTACATGGTTTTTGGTCTAATAATGAGCGGTTCTTTGACATAATATCCATTTAGAGTAATGTAGTTGTTGGAACTGTTCACTAAACCGTTGAAAACGGCTAGATTGTGGAAATCTTCAAATCATTTTGACCTCGCTATTTGAGTTAGTTAAAGATTCGAGTTCCTGATTCGACTTTCAAGAGCCTTATATCGGTGTACAAATTTTTTAAGTTCTTTTACAAGTTGATCACAAAGCTCCACCACTTTGTGAAATAATCTGAATATAATGTTTGCAATGGCGTTCGATTATGAGATATGAAGAGTTCTTTCAATTTAGACTGAGAAAAATAAGTGTAAATAAAGTTAGTATACTAACATGCCACACATATTTCTCTAAAATTATATTATACATTAGTAGCATATACGCTTGATTTTATTCATTTATTTTTTTGCTACACAAACTTAGTCCGTACATCACCTCCCTACTTAACCACAAATTCAGCTTTAAATGCATACCTTTATAGTGATATTCTACAATATCCTTTACTTACTTACAACCCAAAATGCAATATCCTGCTTATGCAAAGGATCATCCTGCTTTTCGCATTTTTTTACAGCTTTACGACCGATTTGTTATTTTTGTGTGTGCTGGCACAAAGAGTGCATGTTAAATAACCCAAATAACAAAAACCAGCAACAACAATAACAATAAATATCTGAAAAAAGGATATAAAACGCCTTCACCCGCACGCGGTGCATTTCTGTACATACTTACACCTATACATGCGTGTGTGTGTGTGTGTGTGTAAATATTATGGTTTATTGCACTTGTTTGTTGGACAAATAGGGCAAAATAAAAAAACTGCAGCAATTGCAAAAGCCGAAACATTTGTCGGCATTGTTGTTGCACACACCGATGGTATTGCAACAGCTTGTGTGGCATACACGCAACAAAGGGAAGTAAAAGTACAACAAAAAAACAAGTTGGTAGGATTTGAGGCTATACATTTTTGGGAATATATGTTTTAAACTATACCCATATATGTATGTATAGGCGACTCTTCTAGCATTAAAGGTGGAAACATCGAAAAATTTCTCTGCAGTGTTACACAATTAATTCTATTACACCCTATACATATAAATATACAAAAAAATTATGTAAAGAAAACGTAAAGTAAACGTAGGTAACAAATTGTTGTTGTAATCTTACATATCGATAAAATAAACCTACCAATTATACGAGCTCTCTTCCTCTTATGCCGACAAATGTTGATGTTTCCCCTTTGCTTGTAAGTTCTAACCTGTTTTAACCATCAATTAACTGCTTTAGGCTACTATTATTATTGTTATTGAGAAAAATGTGTGAATATGTTGAAAAACTCAATAATATTTGTACAAAAAATGTTGAAGTTAGGTTAGGTTGTATTCGTACATATGTATATTTAAGGTATTTAAGTATTTATGTGTCCAAAAGTAAAAAAAAAGATAACTGCTCGTACTCTGTAATTAGGGAAGTCCATCACAATAAGTATTGTAGAAGTTAATTCTCTAATTTTCGATGGATTCCTTCGGTCTCTAACAATAGGATATACTGAACATTATCACGCCAGTGCCTGTAGCTAAGTTTTTTACCGAAAATACAAGTTAAGTAAATTTCTCATCTGAAGGGTTGTGCAATAAGAGCGCTACAAAGGTATGTATGGTACTCGATTTTTTATGCATGGCTACCACAGGCACACTTGCAGAAGTCCAGACGCTGAACCCAATTTTTTCGACGGTTTTCAAGCATAAATCGTCCGAATTGCACTTTCGTTATTCGTGCGAAGTTCATCAATCGTCGCTGGCTTGTTGTCATAGACCGTCGACTTGACATAACCCCACAGAAAATAGTCTAACGGCGTCAAATCGCTCGACCGAGTCGGCTAATTGACTGGGCCATTTCGTGAGATAACATGTTCACCAAACTTGGCTTTCAATAAATCGATTGTGACATTAGCTGTGTAGCTTGTGGCGCCGTCCTGTTGGAACCACATATTGTCCAAGTCCATATCATCCTATTCGGGGCAAAAATATACGGAAATCATTGAACGGTAATGATTCCCATTCGCAGTAACGAGCCGATCAAAGAGTAGAAGTACGGCCCACTGACGCAGGCGGCCCATAAACCGCTGCCTGATCATAAATTGGACGTAGCGCTATTATAATTCAGACCGCTGACTCCGAATTTCGGTCGTAAACATTAATAATTTCGACTCATTGTTTCGTATATCTTTCCCTGATGAAATTGCAAACCTTCCTGGAGAGAAATGTCAAAAGAGCGCGAAAAAAATAAGGCGTCGTTTGTTGTCCCTATCGGTCTACTTTTGTAGCGTCCCTTTTCAATAATCCTTTATTATAAAGAAATGCATACTAGAGTTTTTCTTGTGTGTCTCTATGCCAAAAATGACTAAAATCGGGTGAATACTTCCTTTAGTCTCCATATAACGGATATAAGGATTTTTTTACGTAAAACTTGGATACAAACTAGATTTTTAGCGAAAATTGGTGAAATGTTTCCAGGAATTCCGTCAGCCTCATATGTGATACATAATGATTTTCTTTGGGCTAGTGGAATTTATTCTGAATGGATCCGATATGGATATTATTATTCCTTCGTCGAAAAATACAAAATGTATTTTCATAATTTCATCCTTTAATATAAATTAATATAACAAATAACATATCAAATGCCAATAAAATTTAGGAAAAAGCATCTACTAAAGTCAAAGTAGTAACCCCAAAGGCTGGCAACCTCTTGGCTTTAATCTTTATTTTTGCAGCCTTGAATAAAATCCTTCTATTGGCTGCCGTTAAACCTCCGAGCTTTGACATTTTAACCTTAAATTTACGATTATTTGCATTTTTCCCGTTATTTATTTTGTATATGCGTGTATATATAATTCAAATATTTGCATAAACAAATTTTTATTGAATTTCACTTTTATTACCACTTGAATTCTGCGAGAAATTTGCATTTCTTCAAAATATCTAGGCTATGCTTCCTCTTTCTCTCCTTCAATTTCGAATATTGACCTTCAAAATCGTTTGCACAGATTTTTGTTATGGTTTGTTTATGCTATTCCTTGGTTAAATTGCCTGCCATTTTATATATTTATTTACTTTATATTTTAGTGCAAGTGATTTTTTTATGTACATGCCGGAATGCCTTTCAGATACTAACAACTATTACTTGGAAAAGTTGTTTGAGAAATGTTTCTATTGAACAAAATATTTATTTAATATAAATATAAATTTTAAAATTAATTTTCAATCCAGTTAATATATTTTTTTTGGTAATTATATATTTTAAAATTGAAATTAATTTTATATTTAAAATTTTTTTAAATATAAATAGCTTAAATGTATTTAGAAAGATTTTAAAATAATTTTAAAATCAAATTAATATTAAATTGCTATTTTTATCACTGTACAAGTCTGTAAATAATATAAAATGTAGACATATCCACATAAACATGTCACTCTAATAAAGACAACAGTCCTATATGTGATCCTTAGAGATTTGCGTAGCTAAAATTACGCTCACTGAGTGGACTTTCGTGCTTTAATCCCAAGAGGATTGCGCTAAAACGCCGCTTACCCTCATAAATTCGCACAACTGTGCAGAGCGATGCTTGAATTACACACCGAACGCATTGCCCGCCACCACCATCTTAGTCCTTTCCATTTGTTATTGTTATTGTTGCAGGATTTCAAGTGAAATTAAGCAGCCAAAGTAAAGTATTTGGGTATTTTTTCGCAATCTTGAGCTTTAAAAGCAACGCTTACATACATATCTGTATGTGTACTGTTTTTATTGTTGTTATATATAAATATGTGCGTTTGCAAAGGATTTTAGCAACCTCTCAACCGCAGCGCTTCACACAGCGATACGAGCCAAGACCGCAAGAAAATCAGCGAAGACAGCGTAGAAGAAGCCTCCAACAGCACAGCGCGTTAAAGATTTTCACTTTATTGCCGCAATCTACACACACTTCACGCCAAAAACGCTACATTCCCCCCGCGCGCCCACTGGCTTCTCACATTGCCATTGAAAGCAACACTGTGTTGTTGCTGTTGCTGTTGTGGTGCTCTGTTGTATGCGGTTGGCTGGCTTACCAACAGATTTCGCCCTTAGCCATCTGAAAGCGCCTCTCTTGGCGCCTTTTGTGCGCATACATTTGCGTTTGTATATATTTTGCTTTATGCTCATATTCCGTATTTTTGTTTTTGTTATTTTTATATTTTTTTTTTGCTTTTCCAACATTTTCACTTGTGCGCCGCCTCTCGGCAACGTCTTCTTCTTCCATTTGTTTTTGCACTTTGTCCTTGTGTCGCTTGTGAACGTCAACGCCAACGCGCGCATCATTTACAACAACAAAAATATTCGCCATCGACCTCATCAACATGAACATCACCTTTCCGCTTTGCTTTTGTATGGAATACATTTTTTTTCTTGCCGACGTAGCTCGTCGTTGCGGGCACTTTGGCAAGGACACGCACTGCGTTCGGCGCTATTCGGCAGCGTGTTCGTGTGTGTCACATGTGCAGCATTAATAGATTGCTTCTTGCTCGTTGTAGTTGTCAAGTATTTTTTCCTGTAATTTGTGTGGTAAATGTTTGCCGTGGAAAATGGTGAAATGAAAGCTTACGAAATGCATGAAAATGCCGGAAGCGTAGACTGTGGACAATTGCAGATATTTTGGGCTTTAAGTGCTCGGAGTTTTTCTAGAGATCGTTTAAAGAAATTTGCTGTAATGAAATTTAATTATTTAATGCAATTTTGGCTCGACGGGAATTACAGTATTGAATTCTATTCGAAATTTCATTTTGTTTCGTACGGTCTCGATACCTTTATGTAATTTTTCATTTCATTTGATTCGTCGTTTAGAATAAACAAACATTCGAACATGATTAATGAGTAAACGCCTGACGATTTAATATATATGATTGAAACTCAAAAAAGCTCAGCTAATATTGTCTATTATATTATTCGCTTCTTTGATTTCAGTCTTCCTGAATACCTAATAATTTAAGGTTCTCCTTTCAAGATAACATAACCTTAATAAATCTGCTACCTTAATTTCGTTGCTTCACATAAAGTTCTCTACCCTCGTATAACGATTTCTGCAAGTAAAATAATACGAGGAAGTTAATATTAGATCGTATTCCAATATAGAGCAGACCAGTAGACAATTGAACGAACGGAATAACAACAAAGTAAGATAATTGTCACTTCGTTCTACGCATTTTGTAATTTCGTTTTGTATATTTTAAATCGATTGATTTTGCTCGGTAATTTCAAAAAGTTTAGCATACTTTTAGGTTGCATATTATTATTATACTGATTATTTCATTTACCTTATAGAATACCCGTTCAATTCTCAATCGGTTAATGTAAATATTCAAACAAAATCTGGCTAGGTATTATAATATACCGTTATAATTTTGATGACCTTTTGAACCTTAACCAACACTTGCTTCAATACTGAAGGGTTAATAGTAGTCATTTTATTAAATTTCACTACTTTCATCGAATACGAAAAATAGTTTCCTATTGGGAAGTCATACTTGCATATATGTATACATAATATATAGTTTGAGTAGATAGACCACCCAACAAATAAAACTTTTGTGAGGTTAGAATGAAAATATGTATGAGAATATGCTTTCAAATTGCCCGGGAATTCCGTACGAAAATAATATATATATGTTTTCCATATATATTCATGTATCTATGCACTTTATCACCCACTATGAATCATTCAATGCGTATCCCTCTATATATGCTACTTACACACCTATATGACAATATGTGCGTAAACTTCGCAGCTTCCTTACAACTTCGAAGGATAGTTTTTACTGCCTATGTTTTAGTTAGGTAGGTGGTGCTGTTGGGTAAGACCTTCTGTTTGCAGTAAGCACACTTTGTTGCCTATTTTGTGGGTGTTATAAGCGGTTAAGTTTCAGATCACATTTGGCACGAGCAAATAAGTTTTCTCCGTAAGTTTTGTAGTACTACGTTAGCTGTGGCCTTTTATTACGATGCAGTTTGCCATGCATATACATATATGAATTTATATAAATATTTATGTATCTTGGACTTTGTTTTTGTTTTTTGGGACACATTTCTTGTGCCTTCCTTTATCATTTCTACAACCAACAAATTACACTTTGCTTTCGTCAGCGTTCAAATGTTAATTTAGTACTACTTTCTAATATTGCGTTAATAAATTAAGGGATATACATACATACATATATCTTATATTTATATAGCTATTTCCGAAATTTGAGGCAATAAAATCCTTGGAGTTAAAAGTTGATGGTTTATTGTACAAAATATATATAAGTATGTGGCCTACATTTAGGGTTACCGTGCGGGAATGGGTAACTTATCTAAAGGTTATTATTATAAGTATAAAATGATCGGTATACCCGTACAGTACATTGCGTATAAGTAAGCTTCGATAAATTGAATTTCTAGTTAATATTTTCCATTTTGTAGCATACATTCAGGGTTACTGATTAAAAGTGGTCTCTCATATGAATATTCCAGATTTGAATTAGCTGTTCAGCACTGTGTTCTTATAGAAGCTTTGAAGCCTCGACGGTTTCAAAGGAAATCGTTGCTCTCTAATCTACATAAAAACAATTTAAGTGCTCTAATACTCTCTGTTTCTATAGAATCAAATTGTGAGTTTAAAACAGAATTCTAAAATTATCATAGACCTTTCTGTATTTAATTTATTTTTAACTAAAGGACAGACCTTCGAGTGAATGCTTCATGCATCAAGGATCTTTTACAATAGTGGTGAGCACTTCCCCTCTATATATACTTATGCATAACCCGCCATATGCTAATCCAGCTGGCCTTAAGTACATGCGACTGCAATCTTTCACACTCCACGGTGCGTCACACGCACATTTCGGTCTGCAGTCTGGTGATGATTGTTTGTAGATTTTTCACTCTCAACTTTGCAGCGCTGGTTCTTTAGTTTTCGTTTGCCGCAAACCGGCGACGACGCATGTTAAATTCCATGCGTGTGCATTCACCACAGCGGAGGGCTGACTGTCGAGGGTTGAACACACTCGTTATGCATCGAAAATCTTCCCAAACCTTCGTGACTACGCACTCCGCTGATCTCCGAAATGCTACGCTGTCTGCGTGTGTCAACCACAGACGCGCCATCGTAATACATATACATACATACGTACTGTCAAGAGTTGACTGCCGACCGGCCAGCCAGCCGTCTGCTGTTCACTTCCGCATCCTTTGGCGTTATGAGCTTTTCAATTGTTTCACGTCTGTGTTGGTTGGTGAAGTTGTTGCTATGACTATTGTAAGTGTTACAAGCGCAGGGGTTGCGAAGACGGCTTATCCTTATTCCCGTCCTTCGGTGAAAATGTCATTCATCATTATATCCTTGCCCGCCAACAACGATTTGGTTTCGTTGTGTGACTGGCATGTATTATCATCAGTTTCATATTTATTATGCATTTCATAACGGCAACCTAGTCGTCGTGGTGCGTAGCTCACACATTCTCTTCTCTAGCTCTCTCACACTTTCGCTAAGCGACTGTTTTGTAACAGTATAGCAGTGACATTTACTTTATGGGTTTTATGATTTCGCAGGACATTTTGACAGAATGCATTCAAATTGTTTGTACATGAAACAGCTGGAACCTAGTTGGGTTTACAGCACTGTTTTTCAGATTCGGAAGGGTGTTTTTTCCTAATAGTTCGAGATAATCGCGAGACTCGGTTTTTTAGTGTTCTACTCTATGAGATTTCGGTCTTATGAAACTGTAATATATTTTCAATAACATGCTTTTACTGAACAAAACATGTTCCAGAATGAAGATCCCATTTATGCTATGAATATGCTCAATACAGTAATTTTCCGAATCTTCTCGCCAACGCGAGCCTTAAAGACTTTAATCCTCGAAATATATAAAAATACACATATAAACGGTATTTGTTTACCGTTATTTTGCTTTTTCTTTCATTATACAAAGCAAAACAATAACAAAAAAATTCAAGAAACATGCGTCCCGTTGACGGTTGAGGGCAGGTGGTGCACGTCTTTCATCAATTCATATACAAAATGTCATCCTTCTGAAAACACTGTTGTCACTGCTGCCTGCTGGTTGAACTACTGTGGGCTGTAGAATGATTTGTTGTTGCTTTAATTTGCGTAAAAAATGTTTCTTAATTGTGTGTGCTTTGATGAAAACTGACAACAAGTGGGCGCTTTCTTTTTTGAAAGTTTTAATGAATATTAATTTTGTTTTGGAAGCAAATAAATAATTTTGGCAATGTGGGCACCGGTGGTTGTGTGAGTGCGAGAAGAGTAGAAGAGAATTAATCATATTCTCCGATATTTATTTAGCAAATTTATTTTGAAATGATAAGAAGAATTCGATTTTGCTTTTTTTGCGATTTTTGATTTTATAAAAAAAAAAATACTTTTTCACTGCAATCTTTAGATTAACAATGGATTCACATTACAGTTGTTCACTATATCGTTTTCAGTTTTTTTTTTTGAAATACATACATTAAAAAATCATGCTTTTTTATGTGCTTTAAGATCGAAAGGCTTTCCTATATATTAAATTTTGTGTAATAACCCAATATGGCATGTACATACATATGTAAACTGAACATAAGTATATCGCGTGTATATTCTAGTTTCTTCGAACCTTTTTACTTTGCATGACAATGTTTTGTTATTTTTATTCCATAAACCTGATGAGAATTGCAAGCCAAAGACTAAAATGAATGAAATACATAAATCTGTAAAATCCAGTTTACGCTTTAAAACGATTTCCCACAATTTTAAAGACATGTGTATCACAATGGACTCAACTAACCAGCTAAATCGGAAATCAAACTACCTCAGCTACTTTTTTAATCGATTTTCTAGGTTACCTTAAATGATTTTTCACGAGTTCACTACATATAAAGTAATTGAATTTCCTAAAATCCCGTTAAATTAACAGGTAATAAATACGTTAGAATTATTTACATTTGTTTATATAACAGAATAGATTTACTGTAATAATTACCTCAAGACATTACTTATAGTTTTGTACTTAAATCTTAATCATGTTTGAAACTAATTAATTTTCTCTTCCTCTTCTCATTTCAGGTGAGTTCAAAAGTTAACAAACTGAATAACTGCCGCATAGAAGTGAATGTACTCATTAATTAGTGACTCATTTGAATAAAAAATCTCTAATTTGAGAAAATATGGCCATAATGCTCGGTTGTGTAATTCGTAGAAAATTTGTGTGTTAAGTATTTTAATGATAATTATCTCACGTTACGCACGATTTCATAAGGTAAGCTTTAATAATAGATGACTAATTGGCTAAATACAACCTTGTGTGTGGTATGAGCGTAGTGAAGATATCAAACTGTCTTCCTATAAATTTATTTGTAATCGGATTGGATTTTGAAGCATTTTGTGAGTTAGGATAGCAAGGTGAAAAACTTAAGAATTAAGTGGCTATTTCATCTAAAAATTTCCACAACAACTGAATTAGTGCACAATCTGCGAGTGTTGGATATTTGCTTAAAAAAGATTCCTTATACATTTTCCAGTATATTTATCCCTGGTTTATAGTTATGTTCTCATCTCGAAGTACCTAGAAACCTTTATTATACACAAAAAATATACTTTTGTCCTCAAGAATTAATTGCTGTGTCTTTTTGTTTTTATAGATTTCGTTGTATGTCACAGCGTTCTAATGAGGAAGCTTCTTTTGTATTATTTTGTATTTTTATTGCATTACAAGTTTCTTTTTTAATTGTAATTATAATTGCTGGAAACAAAGTTGTTTAAAATTCTCATCACGTAGTCTCCGTAATGTGGCATGTAACACTCGTGTACATAGGTAGTCTTCGTATTTACATATGTCAGACACCATATACCTTAGTTAGCGTAGGGTTTTTTTGTATACTTACAACCTCATGTGTGAGGTTTAATGTACTTTACGCTCCAACGCATGGGACAACGCAACGCTTGTGCTGGGCGACGACAACATCGAGACGCACAGACATACAAATATACTGCTCTATGCAGGTTCTTACTTTGGGCTAGCCAATCAGACCATTAAATATTTCGAGTAGTTTCACAGTAGTGAGCACAAAAAATGCATTGCTTACTATTTGAGGTTAGTGACATAATACACTTAGTAATATCGAAAAATTATTATAGTAAAGCTACTATCATTAGAGTACTAGCTTGCTTGTTTGGTAATCATATTAGAATACTCTAGTGTTGATACGTTAGTTAATGTAATTCTTAAACTAATTCATATACAAACATTAATATTGAGTGTTTCAAGTTTTTCTAGTATAATGATATTTTACTATGAGTTATCAATATTTTTACGTATCCTATAGTATATTGATATTTTACTATGAGTTATCGATTTTTTAACAATTCGTAAAACGATTTATATATTTATTTTCATTCATTCTTCTATCGATATCATCACATTTTTATAATTTACTATCGATATTTATAAAATTCGACAACGATATGTGAATACTTATTTATCGATAATTTTAAAACTCGATATTTGGCAATATTTTTACATTTTTTATGTGATTTTTGATAATTATGTTCTATGGATAATACTTAAGTTTGCTTATGTGGCTTTTATCGATATTTGTTTTTTGATATCGATAGTTTTCTATCGATTTTTAGGCAATTGATATTTTACCAATCATTGTCAATACTTTTCATATGAGATTTCGATATTTCTAATAAGGAATCACCTTTTTAAGATTTACTATCGATATTTCAAAAAATCGATAACGATAATTCTATATCGATAATTTTTAAATTCGATAATTGGCAATATTTTTGCATTTTTATGCTATTTTTTGACAATTATATTTTATCGTTCGTTTATATTGCTTTTATCGATATATCGATTCTTTTCTAGATTGTAGACATCTTGTGATCGTATTACTGATCTTTGCCAAATGTATATTTCATCACTTCTATACGTTTCGCAGTGCAAAATCGAGATTTGCAACAACACTTTTGAACTAACGCACCCAAATGCGGATTTCCCAGCATTTGAACTTTAAAATTCCGTCTTTGTTCATTCCACATCAGTGGCTTAAAGTCACAAGCTATTAATTCTTTTTAGTCTGAAAAACAGTGGCCGCCTCCACTGCTTCTGCCATTGTGATTTTAATAAAATTTTAATTGCTTGACAACGAAAGCAGTGCATTAAACCCGATTTATGATTTGGCTTATTAATGCTTCTGAATGAAAAAAAAGAAAAAACACGCGTGAAGTTTTAATTTTCTTTCTGATTTTTTTTTTTGAATTTTTTTTAATGTAGCAACAAAGCAGCTTTGCTACTGCATACTATTAAGAGCACATACACGCATTCTTTAACACAACCTTTGGAAATGGTTTTCTTGCTTCGCTGATCGTCTTAACCTGTCGGCTATTAACAAGTGATTCACCTACACGCAAATCTTCTGCGCCAGTGCACCCGCTCTGCCAGTGCGTGCTTTTGTTCTATTTAAGTGCGTGTGTATATGTATGTGTATGTATATATTAACATATTTGCTTGCAAAATTCTCTATTTTATGGCAAAAATAAAAAAGTTATTTAGTTGAAGATTTCACATAATGGAGACACATGTGTTTATACTATTGACCGACAGTGTTTTGAACTTGACATGCTTAGTGACCCGGTCTGTTGCTTGCTACCTATTTTAATCTATACACGGGAGACTCTTTATAATAGTCTTTAGTAATTTTAGAAGCGTCTACAATTCCATAAGTTTAACATTTTTTTTATTATTATTCAGTGTCGCTGTGTCCTCTTGCAATTTTGTTATCAAATAAATATGAAATTTTCCTGACTTCACGCTGCTTTTTGTTAGTTTTTAACAAGCAATTTGTTTTCGCTCTTTTGCAATTCATCGATAAATGAATTCAGCTCAGCGCTCATCTGGTCCTGCAGCCATTTTGGTTCGGTCATCAGCTGTTGCGTAAGCTCCGTGCTCTGTAGCGCAAGACTTTCCTCAATAATGGTTTCCAGTTGTTTTTGCAAATTGCCATTTTGTTTACTCTGCGCAGTATCTAGTTTGTCAAAACGTTTAACGAAGCTGTCATAGTCCTCAAATAGATGGATAAAGCTAAAGTAGGTATATTAGATTTAAATTTCTTTAATTTTTATGGGTTTTAAATAAATACCTCCTTAAAACTTCTGTTAGAGTTTCCTTGGCATCGTTGATTTCTTGCTGCACATCCTCTAGTGATGATTCACTGCCAAAGACCAGTGTGAAGGCCTGTAATATATGAAAATAATTGCATGTAATTTATTTCGAGATAACGTTATGTGTTTCTACTTACATCATCATCTTCATCAGCCGCTTTGAGGTCTTCATAGAGACAGCATAGTATGAAGAAATATAACAATAGGCAGGAAATTGTACTTCTTGTCATAATAATATGGCAGGCGCTGTAGCGAAATTAATACTAGTGTGCTAGAAAAAAAAAAAATATTAATAACTAATGAAATTAAAGATCTATAATGATGGTACTATATTAAGGGTTTAGGTGAGTTTCAGAGGCTTTTTAATATAATATATAAAATCATATATCTAATTTAAAGAATTTATCATATCAAAGAGACATATTTAAATAGTATTTTTTTGAAATTTGTATTTAAAATTTTCGAAAACTTAGCCGTTTCCGGTCTCCAAAAGAAGCTAATGCGTGTATATCATAACTCATGATTGGTTAATTTAAAAACAATAAACTAAAAATATTTCGATAGAACATGGGTAAATCTAGTTAATGAACGAAAGAAAAAAGAAAATAAAAAAATTTGAATTTTTGACAGAATTTTAATCAAAAAACTCACTTTTTTGGTCGAACAAAATAGTTGTAATAAAAATAAAAAAAATCCTTATTTCATTAACTAGTTAATGTTATTCCAAAGATGTGTGCAAAATTTGAACAAAATCACTTCATATCGACCATCGACTTGAAACATTGAGTTTTGAGATAAACGCGTTTAAAGTTTTACATTCGTACTGACGTGGCCTGACGGGCGGAACTTCCAAAAGATATAACTCTTAGCATATTACTCGGATTGATTTGATATTTTTGGATAATATTTTAAACATATTGCACTATTTAATAAGACAAAATAAAAAAATTTAAAAATTTTGAAATTTTGAAACCCACCGACATACGCTAGGTATGCTTCACTAGCGATCAGATGGACTGATAGATATTACAAAATTAAATTGTCACCTTTTTATGAATATATACCTTTAGGTTGAGTCACTAGAATCGAATTCATTTGTTCAAAAGGCAAATTTTCAATTTCACAACTGTTGATCAGCACTTACCTTGACTCTCAAAAAGAAGGTTCGCTGGGGAGAACTGTAGCGATAATGAAAATGGTAAATCCAAAAATGTAGCAGAGGCGCTACAAAGTAAGCGAGAACATGTCGTCATATAGCCCTGAGAATCTCGTACGTATTAAGAGATTCATATAAGAGAGTTGCTTTATATAGCCGACTATTTGTTATTTCATCACGATTAACACGATTCAACGTCGTTTTCTATCAGTAGATAGACACATCTATCAAGACTTCTAAGTATATAACTTTCACTTTTCGCGGAAAAAAGACAAATTCTAATCTCTCGATCTCGATTTGAGCCGCTTCTGCTTGCTGTTTTTTTCGATTATTTTACTCCACTTTTTTATTTATTTTCAAACAATACTTTAAGGAATAATTTGCTACCGCATGCAACGCACCCACAAATGTTACTGTTTATTGATTTCATAGCACAACAATTGATATAAAAGTGAACGCGCCGCCGCTAGAGATAGAAGTGAGAAGAAAGCGAATTATCTTTTATTATTCTCAGTAAAACGACATTATTATGACCTAGACATAGGCACACAACTGTCGATTTGCCTGTGTGCTACAAGGTTATCACACTTTCGATGAACCATAGAGTGAAGCCAAACTGCCATACTTTTCATTATGGAATTTTAAATGTGTTTGTGTTTTTTTATTTTTATTGCAATACATATATATTTATTATATATATTACATTTACTACTTTGTTATTAAATATATTATTTTAAATTACCCTAAACCTATATTCCTATATTTAATACTAAAACGTACACAATGTACATATGAGTATATAAGCAGCCAGGCATCTCAGTCTTTCTGACGAATTACCACTTTTATGCTAGGATCAGTAAGCCTTATCGCCATATGAGTGTAAACTACTTTTTCAACCTCATTCCAAATGACACCTTCAAGATTTCCATTCAAATTCCTGGAAATTTGGTAAAATCGTTTAAAACCAAATGAAACACCGCACCACATTATACTATACTTCGAGAAACTACTCACCCAGGTCTGCAATTAAGTTCCTTACTTTTCTCATCATACCACCAGCCACCTT